>NC_133951.1:4902765-5018895 GCF_031877795.1 Strix aluco
TGCAGCTCTCAGCCAAGGACCAGGAACCACCGCCGCAGCCAGGACCCCCACCTGATCCCGCTGCCCCCCGCCTCCGGCCCCGCGTTCCCGCAGAACAAAGCGCCTACGGACAGCGAAGGGAACGCGCCCCAGGCTACGTACCGCCGAAACTTCTCCGGGGTTTTGTAGCCTACGGAGAGACACAAATTCCCTCATGAGAAAAGGGCGCGGGGCTGGCCGGGTCCTGCTCCAACCCCGCCGGAGCCAGGGGCACGGTTCTCCAGAGCACCCCACAAGCAACACCGAAGCCCCCCCGCCCCCCTCCCGGCCCCGCCGCTCGGGAAACGGCCCCTGAACCGCCGGAACCCCGAGACATTCCCAACTGCAGCGGCAGCGGCGAGCACAGCCCCTCCCGCCCCCCGCGGGGTCCCTCCTGCCCCCCCCAGAGGGGCCGGAGCAGCACAGCCGCATTGCCCGGGCCCGCCTCAGCACCCCCCGCACTCACCACCGCGCCGCCCCGGCCTTCCCCTGCTCTCCCGCCGCCTTCCCGGCTCCTCCCGCTCTCCGCCGCTCCCCGCAGGGACACAAGGGTCTCCTCAGCGGCCGGCCCGGCCCGCGGCACCCCCCGTTACCTCTGGCCCACGCGATCTCCTGCTCCTGCCGGGGCCCCTCTCCGCCTCCGCGCTGCTCCGCGCTGCTCCGCGCTGCTCCGCCTCGCCCGGCCGCTCGGAACAAGGCTCCGGCGCTGCAAAAGAGCCCCGCAGGGAGCGAGTCCCGCCCGCCGCCGCCCCGGGGAGCCCCCACCTCTCCGCCGCCGGGCGCCCAACGGCCCAACCGCCGCCTCTCCGCACCCGCTGCGCGGCGCGCGCTGCCCGCCCGCGCGGCTCTTCACGAGACAGACCCCCCCCAGCCGCGGGCCGAGGAGCGCGGCAGGAGACGCTGCAGCGGCGCCGCAGGGAGACACACGCGAGAGGCTGGCGGGGCTCAGAGCAACGTCTGTGCCCGGGAAGGGGTTTGCAGGGGGACACCCACCATCGGGGATTTGATTTCGCTCCTTTCTCGCCCTTTGAGGGAACTTCCTGGCCTCCTCCCCTCTGCCAGGGCTGGGTCCTCGAGCAGAGCGGGGCACAGAGACCGCAGCACAGTGCTCCCGGCAGCTGCCAGCCTGGGAACCAGCAGAGAGGGGCACCCACCGCTGCTGCAGCCACACGCCACCTCCCTCTGCAGCGACAAGGGCTGTGACACATGCCAGCGGCCAGCCAGGGCCACATCCCGCTCCTGCACCTTTCCATTTTAAACGACAGCTCCTGCTCTCTGCACGTGCCTGGGTTCCTGCGTGGGTCCCGTCCCATCAGGGAGGCATCCGTCTTCTTCACTTCTCCATTCTGTCACACCCCCTCAGTTTATACACACTTTCCTTGGGTCCCTCCCCTAGGCCGACCCACGTTCCTACGTATCCCACGTATGGGGAGGGGTAAGGTGCTTCATGGGATGCAATTAGCACGATCTTGCTAATCTTCATTAGCATACTCAGGGTGTCAACTTTAATTTGCATTTCATGGATAATGAAGCAAAGGTCCTTCACCCGACGGATGCCCTTGAAACTTTACAAGATGCCCCACAGCAGAACCGTCCCGGCTCCACAGGGCTCCCTCCTCCAGCCCACCCTGTGCTGCCCAGGCAGCCTCATCAGCTCCACACTCTGCACCCCACAACCACAGTTCCGCTACTCGCGAGTGCTTGAGACGTTCCCCGGCTGGGAGGGCCTCCACTCCCCCCATCCCTTCTCTCTCTCAGGCTGTTTGTTCTCACAGGCATCCTTTTTCCCGAGCTCTGCTGGAGGAGTTTCTGCCTGCTCCGCCTGGGACTTCCCTGAGCCAAGCAGCGCGCGGCTGCGAGGTGCCGTACTCACGCCAGCCAGCGCAGGTGCTCCGAGTCCGCATCTCTTCAACGTCCATCTGCAAACGCACACCACAGGGAAAGGTGACTCAGGGACACCCTGATGTTTGCACCAACCCCATGCCCGGATCCGCTCTGAAGGGAGGGGGCAGCTCGAGACCTCCCAGCACTCCTTTCCTACCAGAAAAGTAACTCAACCTTATAGGATTGAGCTTAAAAGGAGGAGCAAAGAACTCTACACATGGAATTCCAAGACTAAAAGGACTTCTTGCTCAGCTGCTTCACGTCACTGTGCTTTGGTTTCTCAGGGCAAACAGTGTCAGCTAACCTACCCCCCAGGCAGACTGCCAAGGGAGAGAGGGCTTTGGGGGGTAAACAAAAGATGGGAGTCAGGGAATTCTTCCCTCTACACTCGGACACAGGTCCCGTTGCATCACTGTTCCATCTCTCAACCGCCAGAAATTTGGGGAGGCTACAGTCTCTCCTGCATACGTAAAATGTCCCTGCTTTCCAGATATCACCTCACGTCAGCTTGTGCAGCCAAAAGAAACAGGAGCTGACCAAAAGCAGGGTGAAACAACCCAGCTCAAAGATTTTTTTTTTAAAGAACCCGCTACTCACCTGGATTTGTCAGCAACAAAGCCCAGAGGGAGCCTTTATCTGCCTCGTATGACACTGCAGGGGGACTGGAAGCCTAACAGAGCAACAGAAAGGGAATGTAAATCGCTCAAACAACAGCTTCCATTCAGACCAGATCACAATTTCCAAGGCAAAGAACGTGCACTTGTCACGGGCATGGCCAGGAAACCGGGCACAGCCACACCACCACCCAGTAAGCCAGCTCCACCCGGAGAGCCCCCAGGGGGCTTTAACAAACACCAGCCTGCTGACAGACAACGACCCTGTCGCAAAGCTCTGTCCTTGTCGTGTCCAAGAAACATATTTCCTTCATCACAGGGGAAATACCCTTGCAAAAGAAATCCCCAGAACAAGCAACGCCTGTTAGAAGCATCTGACAGAAACACACATGGGCTCGAGGCTGCTCCCAGCTCCCCTCACACACCTCTGACGGCGTCACCACGTTCCCATAGCAGACCGGCATGAGGTACTCGTCCTCTGGGCTGTACTCCACCCTCAAGGGAACCCAGGGGGTGAACGTGGCCCCCTTGAACAAGTCACGAAATATCCCGCAGTGCTCCGCCACACGCTGCTTGTGGAAAGGGCCGCTGGTCTTCTCCCACTCAGCTTAATTAACTAATTAATTAATTAACGTGGCAATAAAACTAACTTTTGAGTGTCCTGGAAGTGAACTACCCTCGTTATAATACTAAAAACCACACACACACAGAGGTTCAGAAGACGCTGCCCGGGTTGAGACCCTTTCCCTGAGCACACGCAGTAGTAGAAGCATGCAGGATGTTAATCACTAACCAATCCGTATCCAATAGGCGTATTTGGAAAAGCCTCTGATTTTTGTGTATAAAAGCAGCACAAAAACCTGCTGTTGCTGTGCTTGATTTGTGGAAAGGTCCACCGAGCACCCAGGCCTCAATAAGTACAGTAACTCTGGTGATCGTGTGAAGATCGGTTTATTGCTCGGCCATCCCTTGAGCAGGGCCTGGGGACGCCACCCCTTCAGCCTGGCACAAAAGGAGCATTGTAGGATGCTTTTCTTCAGGGACTCCAGGAAGAGCTGCTCATTATCTAAGTAAGCGTGGTCCTGAGAAGAGAGGGATGGATGGAAGGGGTATCAGAGAGTGCCACAGAAGGGGGCTGACAGTCCCGGGTGTCACTCATGAGGGAGGGAAGCATCCCAAACCGTCCTTCCTGCAGTCAGCAGGGGGCAGCTACCATCCGTGGTACCCCCTGGGGTGTGGGGGCTCCCCCCGCCCCGAGCCCACAACCTCACACTCTCAGCAAGACCTGGCTGTGGGTCAGGAGTGGGGAAGGGAGGGATGGAGAGTGGTAGGGCTGGATCTCCACAGGTGCTGAGCCTCTGGCTGCTGGAGCCGAGGGCACCGGGTGCTGTACTGGACCCACGACTTGCTGATGGCAACTGGGGGAGAACCCAGAGCAACTGGAGCAGCATTTCAGCCCCAGCTCTTTCTCCCCAAAACTCCATCCCTTTCCCACAGTGAAGCCCCACATACCACCTCGAGCTCAGGCTTAAACCAGACCTAAGGGCACCACAATGGTGGTGCAGACCCCAGAGGAGGGGGTGTCTCACGGGGGGGGCACCCAGGGAACGGGGAAGAGCCTCTACCTTGGAGATGCTGCTCCCGTTCTCTTCGATCTTTGTCTTCATCTTGCCCCCTGTCGGCAGCCACGGAGGCGTCCTGGGGAGTGCTCACCGTCCCCTGCAGCGGGTCCTTCGCGGGGGTGAGCGACCCTGTGGCTGGGCCTCCGCCCTGTCCCCCTTCCTCTCTCGGGGGTGCCTCGGGAGGCTGGTCCCGCCCCAGGAGGGGGGTCGGGCTGTGCCCTCGCCCCAGGGCAGGCAGGTCCTGCAGGCCCAGGTGCCTCAGCATGGCCTGCAGCAGGCTGTTGGGACCCTCAGCCCCCAAAGGCAGGCACATGCCTCGCCCGCAGCTGTGCCCTGGCTGAGCACAATGAGCCCCCAGCCCAGGGTGTCCCCATGCCAAACACATGCAAAACAGGGCGGTTTTGTCTGCTTTCTAGCAGCGGGGAAAGGCAGGAGAGCAGTGAGGAAAGGATGGAGGGATGATGGGCAGGGCCAGCTCGTGGCAGGAGGACAGGGAGAAGTGGCTACGTGGCCCCACTCGCCCCATCACCCCCGTGGGGCTGGTCACACCAGCTGAAGGGACCCAGGGGAAGACAGAGGCACCTGGGGAAGGAGCCACAGCCAGTCTGGAAATCCTCCCTCCCCCAGGCCAGTTCTGACACTGAGCCCCCAAGGCACAAGGGGTGTTTGTCACCCTGCCCAGCACCCCCTTGGGTGGTGCCAGGACCCCCCAAGGCCACACGACATCAACTCCCAGCACCAGGTCTTCCTTGTTCGCCTTCTCCTTCTCCAGCCTCTCCAGGGACCGGAACAGAGCCTTCCAACACAGAAAAGCATCCCATGACACCACGGCAGGGTTGGAGCTGCCTCCTGGCCAGCTGAGCAACCCTGCTCCCCCCACCTCACCCAAACCTCCAGGAAAGGTACAGTGAACCTCCACAGGGCTGCAAGGTTTGGGGGGGTGCAGACAAATCCCTTGTGGTCCCCAGCCTGGGGTCTGCCTGGAGGATGCTCTGACCCCGAGGGGGTTTCAGCCACCTACCTCCATATCTTTCTCCTTCTGGTGACGGTCATTCAGGAGGTTCCCGGTGACAGAGTTGAGCTTCCAGTAGTCCCCTTGCACCTGCGTGACGGTGGCCTGGATGCGCTTCAGCAGCTCCTCGTCCTGCTTCAGGGAGGAAGATGACAAGGTGGTGCCGTGCAAGGGGGGGCTGGCTGCCCGGGTTACTTGCCCAGTGGCCATGGGCTCTCAGTGCCAACAGGACATTTGCATCCAGGCTTTAATTTCCTTCCATGCTGCTCACTTGTACGAACCAATCTGGGAGGCAGTGAGGGGCTCCCCCACATTACAGGGAAGCACAAGCAGCTGGGGGGTGCTGGCAACCCCCTCCCAAGTCCCCCATGCCGGCATCTCCCTACGTGGCTCCTCCCTGGCAGCTGCCTCACCACCTTGCCCACTGCCTGCCGCGACATGAAATCGTCCACCAGCTCCTGGAGCTTCTCGTAGCGCTGCAGGAGCTGCCCCACCTGCTTGCTGATGTCCCCGCTGCAGACGGGGCACGCTGCCTGCACCTCTGCCTGCTCCTGCTCGCCACCATCGCCCTCGGCTCGCCCAGCTGCAGGAAGGGGAGAAGGAGTCGGCTCTGAGATGAGGTGGATGCAGTCAACAAATCCGGGTGCTGTGGAGGCTCGATGGCCCCAGCCAGCCAGGGGATGTGGCTGGAAACCCCTCCAGGACCACCCCACCGAGCTGTGGCGGTGGGAGCGCTGCCCCTGGACCTCACCTGCTCCTGCAGCTCGTCAGCCGTCTTGGCCACCAACCGCTCCAGCGTGGCCTTGGTCATCTCCTGCTGCTCTTCCAGCTCCTTCAGCTTACCCCTCATCTCCTGCAGCGTGGACCTGCTCAGTGAGACAGGGGCACAGGCAGGCTTAGCCTCCACAGGGCCGCTCAGGGGGTGTCCCTTGTCCCCCCGGGCTCCTCCTGCAGGGTAGGAAACCCTGTCCCGTCCTTTTACGCCAGTTGCAGGGTGATCTGCTCGCTGACATCCCCTTTCCAGCTGGCTCCAGCTACCTCCAGCTTTCCGAGGGCATCTTCCAGCTGCCTGATCTGGGAAAGGCAGTGGTGGATGAGTCAGGGCACAGCCCCCTCTGTTGTCCCAGCCCAGGGGCCCTTCAGCTGCCTCCTCCCTGCCCAACTCCCCCCCTGCAATCCCCACAGCCCCCCCAGGGACTGCTGCCAGCTCACCTTCCCATTCTCGCCCTGCAGGTCACTGGTCAGGCCCTGCAGCGAGGACACCCGGCCCTGGAGGTCGGCCAGGACGCTGGCGATGCTCTCCTTGTCTAGATGTGGTCCGAGGGGACATGCTGTCAGTGAGGGGGTCTCGCCTTTGAGGCCAGGCTCTGAGCACAATGAGCCCCCAGCCCAGGGTGTCCCCATGCCAAACACCCCCCTGCCAGCCCCCCCAGGGGCTCCTACCTCCCTCCGAGAAGAGCAGGCGCGGCTTCTCAAGCTCGGCGTGCTCTGACTTGGTGGCTTCCAGCTGGGCCACCTGCTCCTTCAGGCTGGCCAGAGGTGGCTGAGCTGCCCGATCTGGCGGAGAGCCTCCACCGTCTCTGCGCAGCGGTCGGAGACGCTGCTGGAGCCTGAGGATCCCCAGGGCACGGGCGGCTCTTGCAAAGGGGATGTGGCCCTGGGATCAGTGTCAAGGCGGATCTCTAACCCCTGGGCTGTCAGCGAGAGGGTCCTCACTGCCGGCTGGCCTGCCCAGGCAAGCTGTGTGCTGGGTAAAGCCTTGCCTCCCTCCTTGGGACTTTCTCAGTGCCAGAAAGGCTGGAGTCCATGCGGGAGGGGCTTGGCTGAACCCCTGCTCCTCCTCCTTGGGTCCCTGGAGGTGTTGGCTGCACCCCTGGGGTGGTGGTCTGGGTGCTGGAGGTACTTGGCTGCACCCCTGGGGTAATGCTCTGGGTGTCAGAGTACCCTGGCTGTGCCCCTGGGGTGGAGGACTGGGTGTCAGGGGCCCCTGACTCTTTCCCCAGCATAATGGTTTTGATGCCAGGGGATCCTGGCTGTGTCCCCAGGGTGGTGGCACGGGCATCAGACGTCTTTGTCTTATCTGACGAAGCACCTGCCCCCTTCTCAGGGGCCACTGGTGCTCTCTGCATCCCCGGGGAGCCAGGCTGTGTCTGTGGAGTCCCCTTGCTCGTCCCTTTGCTGGTCCTGGGTGCAGGCTGTGTCCCTGGTCCCTTCAGTCCCAGCGCTGAGCTTGCCCCATGCGGGGCGTCCATGTCTGCAGTGGGGGGCTCGGCGGGGGCAGCCTGGCCCTCACTGCCATCCTGCGAAGAGGAGGCAAAGGGGAGCAGGTTTATGGGCGGAAGTGCAGCAGCAAGGGCCACCCGCCCTGTCCTCAAACCCCCCAGCTCACGGAGCCAAACTCAAGTACCCCAAAGGCAGAGACTGCCCACCAGGCAATCCTCCAGCACCTCCCAGCGCACCATGTTGCTCACCTCCTCCGGGGCTGGGTAGAGGCTCAGCCTTTCCTTCAGCTTTTTCTGGGGAAAAAAGGGATTAGGGGGTCAACCCCGGCCACGTAGCCGGGTGAGATGGCACCCACAGGAGCACTGACCCCCTCCAGCATCGCTGCCCAGCCCTGCTGGGACCGTGCCCTGACACCGAGGGACTGGGTGCACCGGTGCCCCGGGCACGCAGCCGCCTCCGTCCCGGAGCAGGATCCGGGCGTGCGCGCGGCCGTACCATGTCACTGTCCAACGCTGTCTGGTCACGGAGGGCCGGCAGCTGGCCGGCAGCGTCCTGGAGATTCCCCCGGAGCGGGACAAGGAGAGGGATGGCAGCCCAGACACAGGAGCAGGATTGAAAAGGAGCATCCGAAAATTAACTTGGGCACAGGACAGAGGGATGCCAGGCAGGGTTGTGGCTGTGTTGCACGGGTAGATCTTTATCTCCTCTCCTTCTTAGCACCCATGTTTCTTTCTTTACAGCTGTTTAGTTAAAAAATGTCTTAGCGTCACCTTGGTTGGTGCATGCAGTTACCTCTTCAGCCTTGGGACACCCTTCCTGCTCTTCCCTCCTGGCACCCTTCACGCCGGGTGACACCCAGTCCCCAGTCTGGGGACTCAGCCCACAGGGACAGAGAGAAAAGACCCAGGCCCTTCAGCATCGGGGGCTTTCCGGTGGGACCCTCAGCCCCCAAAGGCAGGCACGTGCCTCGCCCGCAGCTGTGCCCCGGCTGTGCTAACCTGCGCACACACAGGGACGCTCTCGGGGAGGTAAAGCCCTGAGGAGAGCACCTCCTCCCAGCCCGGGAACAGCCATCCAGCCCCAGCCTCCTGCAGTCCCTCCTCTACACATCTCCAGCCCAACCCCACTGCTGCCCAGGTGACACTCGGCAGCCCCTACCCCAGACACAAGCACGCTGGGCTCTTCCTTCTCTGGGGACAGACTCGAGGAGAAGACCTTGCGAGGCCTCTGGGAGACAGCGTGTGTCCTGCCACCAGGGCCGGGCCGGGAGGTCCAGCTCCATCAGAAATGGAGGCTTCGAAGTCCAAGCAAGAGCTGCCCTCCCTGTCACAGGCTACGATTCCCCTTCACTTGTCTAGAAACAAGCTCAGAGCATCTTCACCACCGGACTGGGGAAAACCAGCTGAAGAGAAAGCCCTTCGTCAGCTGCAGCCTCTGATGTCTCATTAATAGGAGACAGAGATGCCTGGGGAACTCTGTCAACACTGCTCAGGCAACGCAGGCTTGTCAATGCACACGATTTACAAAGCAGCCACAGCACACACGCTTTGGCCTGACAAATACAACTGGTGGCATCTCAGGGCTCTCCAAAGCCTTTGCCTCCATGAACACAGGCTCCCAGGGCTGCAAAGCGGGGCACAGCCATCCTCCTGCCCAGGGAGCACGGGCAGAGCTGGGTGACGATGAGTTGGCAGGGGAGGGCTCACGATCACCACCCTGATCCTGCACCTCTTCGGGGCACAGGCCCAGCAGACCTACCTGAGCCAGTGGGGCAGGGCGCTGCGTCTCCTGCTCTCCTGGGAATGCTCTCCTGGGAACAAGGCTGCGGGGACTGAAAGTCAACAAGTCTGTGATTCAGACAGGCCAAGGGGAACCATTCCCTCCCAGAGGGATGAGGGCCTGGGTCTCCTCGGCAGAGCGAGAAGGGTCCTGCCCCGCTCTGGCAGCTGGGGATGGGGACGGAGGCTCAGACAGGCTTGTCCAGACCCGCACCCCTACCCCACCCCACGCACAGTGGCAGGGACTCTGCTCTGCAGAGTAAGTCTGGGGGCAAAGCACGGCTCCTCCTCCCTCTCCCTCAACTAGGGAGGAGGCTGGGTCCCCTCAGCCACTTGCAGTGGCCTCTGAAGCGATGCTCAGCCTCAGCCGAGGGCAGGAGGGGGTCTGCCTGCACACAGCGCTAGTGGCACGAGTGTTGGGGCAGCACGAACTTAGGCCCACCCATTGCTCAGAGAGAGCAAGTCCCCGGCAGCCCTCTCAAACCCCACAGGCAGCGCTGCGGAGCTCAGTGCGCCCCAGCACCGTGTCCCCACCACACCACGACATGAGGCTTGTTCCGTGGTGCTGAGCCAGGGGAGCGGTGGCCTGCGTGGGCACAGAGACACGAGTGATGCACAGCAGCGCCGCAGCTCAGGGAGAAGCGCGCAGACATTCTCCTGCTCGGCATTTCGGGGAGTTTAAAGCTTGGCCGTCCCACTGTGACGCCCCTCCCGTGGAGCACGCCTGAAACGCGAAGGCGGCCTTACCTGGAGCTGTGTGTGCTTGCTGCCTTGTCCGGCACGGTGGCTGCCTGTGGCTGTGCTCCTGGGGAGGCTGCTGGCGGGCTGCAACCAAAAAGCATCCGATGTGGGAGAGCCAAGGAGGCGAGGAAAGACAAGATCCTTTCCCCCAACACCAGTTCCTGCCTGGCAGGGGAAAGCCTCTGTCCCACTCAGCTGTGGCAGGATTCAGCCTTTGGGCTGCAGGGGGAGCAAAGACACCTCAAAACCTCCCTCACGGCTGTTTCTCCTTGCTGCATCCACCCCCTTCCCCCGGGCAGCACCAGCCCCAGCCAACACAGCCCTGCCCACGCCACAGGGCTCTCTGTCTGCAATTCGCTTCAGAGTCCCCTTCAGTGGCACAAGTCTGGACCTGGCTCCGTGTCGACTCAGCTGGAGGAGGTGCTTTGCCTCAACTAGGAGGAAGGAAGGGGAATGAAGGCAGCAACCAGGAGCACAGGGAGGAGCTCGTGGGGGTGTGCTGATCCAGGACAGCTCCGCGGGACCCACGGCACTGTGTGCCCTCTTGGCTACAACCGGCAGGAGAGCCCAGAGGTGGGAGGGGACTGCGCGCTGGATCACTGGGACACAGCCCCACGTTATTACCCCAACCTGAGACAAGACAGTGCTTAAAATTCATTTCTCAGATCCGAGCCCAGGGTTTCTGAGAGCTCCTGCTGGAGCAGCTCTGTGGGTGGGATCACACATGGTACGAGGTTTGAGCTGGGCTTGGGGCTTGTCTCTTTTTTTTTTTTTTTTTTTCCCTTTTCCTTCCTCCCAACAAGAGATCAGAGCAGCCCTGCCTGCTCTTATCTCTCAGGACCGTTTACAGAGCCACTTTTAAATAGCTCTTTTCAGTGACCAAATCTCACAGCAAGTGACAAAGTGGCAACGTGCTACTGCCTGGTCCGTGGCCACTGCTGGGACATTGCTGGGTGTCACTGACACTGGCGTTTCCAGCTCTGGCGGACACGAGCAGCTTCTTCAGCTTTGCAAGTTTCCACTCAGACAATTGCTCCCCACCTTCGCCCAAAGTCCCTCTTCCACCAACGCACCTTAGTCCTTGCCCCAACCCACCAGCTGCTACTCGTGTCCAGAGGGGATTTTTCAGGGTGAAAGGAGATTTGAGGGGACTACCAGACCCATTGGCATCCCTGCTGCAGCAACAAGAGAGACGAGTGCCTGTAACGTGGTCACAGTGCAGCTGGATCCCACCCAGAGGTGCAACTGTGCTTTGGGGTGGACCAGCGACGCCCTCAGCCACCCAAATCCTGACCCAGAACACCGGTTCTCGTCTGGCCGTGTGCAGAACAGGCTGGATGAGGTCCAAGGGAAGAGCTGAGGCTCCATTCCCAGAAAGGAAACGTCAGTTCTGTAACCTGTAGCACCTTTCACAGTTGTCTTCCCTGGCCCAGAACCGGGTCTCGACGCTCCCAGCAGATCCGCTTCCAGGTCGTCCAAACCCTGGAAAGCAACAGCACGGCGACGGGAGCAGGGCGAGTGCTACTCCTGCCTCAGCGCTGCTTCTCCCTTCGGAGGTTGGTGCTGGAGGCCACGGCTGCAGCCCACGCGGGGCTCAGACCAAGGGTATTTCTGCACTGACCTTCAGGCTCTGCAGCAGACCTTGGGGCTCTCCGCCGGAGGCACTGGAGCCCTGCACGCCAAGGAGGGCGGAGATCAGAGACAAGCAGACTTTGGAAACTCCTCACCCCTCGCTTCCATGCTCCGGCCCCCGCTTTTCCTCATTGTTTGGATTGGGAGAATACACGCCCAGCTCCTCCTGGTGTGCCCCTCACTGGAAACCCCCCGTGCCTTGATTCCTTTGCTGACATCCTACTGCCTCAGGGAGAAGCGTCAGCAACACCCAGGCTGGTGCTTTGGGTGAGGGTCCTTCCTGTGACGCTTCCTCCCAAGAGCGCCCACAGCAGGGCTGGGCTGCAGCACGACGTGCCCCCCTGGCTTTGCTCCAGCCCACCCAGGGCACCCTCAAGCCCTTCTCCCAACAGCCACCCGCTCCCCCGGCCCAGCTCCCCCACAGCCACGCCACAGAGGGGTCACCTCTTCAGCCAGACCTCGCGGTTCCCCCCGATATCCCACTGCTGACTTGCCTGGGGTGACACCAGGGGCAAGCCTGGCCCAGCTCAGTCCCAGCCCTCGGGATACCCAGGCTCTCTCCCAAAATTCGGGCTCACCTCTGCAGCTTCCACGCCCTCTGCAGGGAATCTGTTGAAGAAATCCTCCGCTACACGGGACCTGTGACACGAGCCCGGGGGTCAGCAACAGCACCCGGGAGCGTTGGGGACAGCCAGGCCAGGTGGCAGCCGGCGGAGGGGACCACGCGGGCACACCGCGGCAGCCACGTCGTGCGACAGAAAAGGAGGCGAACATAGCACCCGCATAAAAGATGGGAGTGCTGGGACTGCTGCAGTTAAGCGAGCAACTCTCCTAAGGCAGATGTACAGGAGATGTACTGGGCTGGGCGCACCCAGCTCTCGCTGGAAAGCTGCAGGCTCTGGGCTCCCAGTTCCCAAAGGCATCGCCAGTAACTCGCCTTCCCGGGCACTCGCTGTCGGGGCAGGGAGCGAGGGGGAGAAGCCGAGGACCCGGGGCAGGTCACAAGGACCTGGGGAGCACAGAGGCTGTGTCTGAAAGGCACTCACTTCTGGCTGGCCGGCGAGCTGGTGCCCCGGGCTCTCCCACTGCGGCCCTTGGCCAGCCAGGAAGTTCTTGTAGAATTCACGGGGCTTTCGTCTGGAAACAAGACAGGGAGACGTGAGGATGACGGACACGGGCATATTCCTGACCTGGGCACCCCAAAGGGGGATTTGCTGTCTCCCCAAGGGACACAGAGGCTTTTAATCAGAGGCGAACTTCACTGGGCCTCCCCAAGCTGACGTCCAGCCTATTCAATGGCCTCTGACTCTGGGAAACCCTGCTTGCTGCTTCCTCCCCCTCAGAGATCACTGGCTGTTGCACCAGCACCTCCCGCTCCCAGCAGGGGACTAAGAGCACAAGGATGCTGCCCTTTCAGCTGCAGAAAAGGTTCCTTTTACCGTCCTCGAATCCCAGGAGGTCACTAAGCAGATCATCGACAGACTCTGAAACCAGACAAACTAAAGGTGTTGAGGCAGGGGAGCTCACCACGCAGGTGCAGAAAAGCTCCCAGTTTCAGTATGCCTTGCTCTTCTGAAAGCCCCCAAGCATACAGGTTTGGGCTCAAGCACCACCAGCGTAAGGCCTTCCTAGAGAGAACTGCCAGGACCTGACCCAGTACTGGGCGGAGAAAAGATTGCGCTTCACCTAGCCACAAGGGAGATCTCTCTACCGAGGAGCCAGCGGCTTCCTGTTCAGTCTCTGGCCACAAGCAGCCCTTCCTCTGGGAGCTCTCGCCCCACAGTGGCTCAGAGGCCCTGGGCAACCCCAAAAGCGCCGCTTCAATTACCAGGGGCTGCAAGAGGCCCCCAAACAGGCACCTGGGCGTCAGGTGAGGCGGAGAACTGAACTAACGACATCTATTCTGCTCTGGACTGGGGAAAGCCCGCAGGAAAGGGCTGTAGCACCCCGGTAAGCAAAGCCCCTCGGATGGCAGAGGCAGGTCAACGTCTCTGCTTCAGGGATGAGACGACGCACCCAACTGCAGCTCTCAGCCAAGGACCAGGAACCACCGCCGCAGCCAGGACCCCCACCTGATCCCGCTGCCCCCCGCCTCCGGCCCCGCGTTCCCGCAGAACAAAGCGCCTACGGACAGCGAAGGGAACGCGCCCCAGGCTACGTACCGCCGAAACTTCTCCGGGGTTTTGTAGCCTACGGAGAGACACAAATTCCCTCATGAGAAAAGGGCGCGGGGCTGGCCGGGTCCTGCTCCAACCCCGCCGGAGCCAGGGGCACGGTTCTCCAGAGCACCCCACAAGCAACACCGAAGCCCCCCCGCCCCCCTCCCGGCCCCGCCGCTCGGGAAACGGCCCCTGAACCGCCGGAACCCCGAGACATTCCCAACTGCAGCGGCAGCGGCGAGCACAGCCCCTCCCGCCCCCCGCGGGGTCCCTCCTGCCCCCCCCAGAGGGGCCGGAGCAGCACAGCCGCATTGCCCGGGCCCGCCTCAGCACCCCCCGCACTCACCACCGCGCCGCCCCGGCCTTCCCCTGCTCTCCCGCCGCCTTCCCGGCTCCTCCCGCTCTCCGCCGCTCCCCGCAGGGACACAAGGGTCTCCTCAGCGGCCGGCCCGGCCCGCGGCACCCCCCGTTACCTCTGGCCCACGCGATCTCCTGCTCCTGCCGGGGCCCCTCTCCGCCTCCGCGCTGCTCCGCGCTGCTCCGCGCTGCTCCGCCTCGCCCGGCCGCTCGGAACAAGGCTCCGGCGCTGCAAAAGAGCCCCGCAGGGAGCGAGTCCCGCCCGCCGCCGCCCCGGGGAGCCCCCACCTCTCCGCCGCCGGGCGCCCAACGGCCCAACCGCCGCCTCTCCGCACCCGCTGCGCGGCGCGCGCTGCCCGCCCGCGCGGCTCTTCACGAGACAGACCCCCCCCAGCCGCGGGCCGAGGAGCGCGGCAGGAGACGCTGCAGCGGCGCCGCAGGGAGACACACGCGAGAGGCTGGCGGGGCTCAGAGCAACGTCTGTGCCCGGGAAGGGGTTTGCAGGGGGACACCCACCATCGGGGATTTGATTTCGCTCCTTTCTCGCCCTTTGAGGGAACTTCCTGGCCTCCTCCCCTCTGCCAGGGCTGGGTCCTCGAGCAGAGCGGGGCACAGAGACCGCAGCACAGTGCTCCCGGCAGCTGCCAGCCTGGGAACCAGCAGAGAGGGGCACCCACCGCTGCTGCAGCCACACGCCACCTCCCTCTGCAGCGACAAGGGCTGTGACACATGCCAGCGGCCAGCCAGGGCCACATCCCGCTCCTGCACCTTTCCATTTTAAACGACAGCTCCTGCTCTCTGCACGTGCCTGGGTTCCTGCGTGGGTCCCGTCCCATCAGGGAGGCATCCGTCTTCTTCACTTCTCCATTCTGTCACACCCCCTCAGTTTATACACACTTTCCTTGGGTCCCTCCCCTAGGCCGACCCACGTTCCTACGTATCCCACGTATGGGGAGGGGTAAGGTGCTTCATGGGATGCAATTAGCACGATCTTGCTAATCTTCATTAGCATACTCAGGGTGTCAACTTTAATTTGCATTTCATGGATAATGAAGCAAAGGTCCTTCACCCGACGGATGCCCTTGAAACTTTACAAGATGCCCCACAGCAGAACCGTCCCGGCTCCACAGGGCTCCCTCCTCCAGCCCACCCTGTGCTGCCCAGGCAGCCTCATCAGCTCCACACTCTGCACCCCACAACCACAGTTCCGCTACTCGCGAGTGCTTGAGACGTTCCCCGGCTGGGAGGGCCTCCACTCCCCCCATCCCTTCTCTCTCTCAGGCTGTTTGTTCTCACAGGCATCCTTTTTCCCGAGCTCTGCTGGAGGAGTTTCTGCCTGCTCCGCCTGGGACTTCCCTGAGCCAAGCAGCGCGCGGCTGCGAGGTGCCGTACTCACGCCAGCCAGCGCAGGTGCTCCGAGTCCGCATCTCTTCAACGTCCATCTGCAAACGCACACCACAGGGAAAGGTGACTCAGGGACACCCTGATGTTTGCACCAACCCCATGCCCGGATCCGCTCTGAAGGGAGGGGGCAGCTCGAGACCTCCCAGCACTCCTTTCCTACCAGAAAAGTAACTCAACCTTATAGGATTGAGCTTAAAAGGAGGAGCAAAGAACTCTACACATGGAATTCCAAGACTAAAAGGACTTCTTGCTCAGCTGCTTCACGTCACTGTGCTTTGGTTTCTCAGGGCAAACAGTGTCAGCTAACCTACCCCCCAGGCAGACTGCCAAGGGAGAGAGGGCTTTGGGGGGTAAACAAAAGATGGGAGTCAGGGAATTCTTCCCTCTACACTCGGACACAGGTCCCGTTGCATCACTGTTCCATCTCTCAACCGCCAGAAATTTGGGGAGGCTACAGTCTCTCCTGCATACGTAAAATGTCCCTGCTTTCCAGATATCACCTCACGTCAGCTTGTGCAGCCAAAAGAAACAGGAGCTGACCAAAAGCAGGGTGAAACAACCCAGCTCAAAGATTTTTTTTTTAAAGAACCCGCTACTCACCTGGATTTGTCAGCAACAAAGCCCAGAGGGAGCCTTTATCTGCCTCGTATGACACTGCAGGGGGACTGGAAGCCTAACAGAGCAACAGAAAGGGAATGTAAATCGCTCAAACAACAGCTTCCATTCAGACCAGATCACAATTTCCAAGGCAAAGAACGTGCACTTGTCACGGGCATGGCCAGGAAACCGGGCACAGCCACACCACCACCCAGTAAGCCAGCTCCACCCGGAGAGCCCCCAGGGGGCTTTAACAAACACCAGCCTGCTGACAGACAACGACCCTGTCGCAAAGCTCTGTCCTTGTCGTGTCCAAGAAACATATTTCCTTCATCACAGGGGAAATACCCTTGCAAAAGAAATCCCCAGAACAAGCAACGCCTGTTAGAAGCATCTGACAGAAACACACATGGGCTCGAGGCTGCTCCCAGCTCCCCTCACACACCTCTGACGGCGTCACCACGTTCCCATAGCAGACCGGCATGAGGTACTCGTCCTCTGGGCTGTACTCCACCCTCAAGGGAACCCAGGGGGTGAACGTGGCCCCCTTGAACAAGTCACGAAATATCCCGCAGTGCTCCGCCACACGCTGCTTGTGGAAAGGGCCGCTGGTCTTCTCCCACTCAGCTTAATTAACTAATTAATTAATTAACGTGGCAATAAAACTAACTTTTGAGTGTCCTGGAAGTGAACTACCCTCGTTATAATACTAAAAACCACACACACACAGAGGTTCAGAAGACGCTGCCTGGGTTGAGACCCTTTCCCTGAGCACACGCAGTAGTAGAAGCATGCAGGATGTTAATCACTAACCAATCCGTATCCAATAGGCGTATTTGGAAAAGCCTCTGACTTTTGTGTATAAAAGCAGCACAAAAACCTGCTGTTGCTGTGCTTGATTTGTGGAAAGGTCCACCGAGCACCCAGGCCTCAATAAGTACAGTAACTCTGGTGATCGTGTGAAGATCGGTTTATTGCTCGGCCATCCCTTGAGCAGGGCCTGGGGACGCCACCCCTTCAGCCTGGCACAAAAGGAGCATTGTAGGATGCTTTTCTTCAGGGACTCCAGGAAGAGCTGCTCATTATCTAAGTAAGCGTGGTCCTGAGAAGAGAGGGATGGATGGAAGGGGTATCAGAGAGTGCCACAGAAGGGGGCTGACAGTCCCGGGTGTCACTCATGAGGGAGGGAAGTATCCCAAACCGTCCTTCCTGCAGTCAGCAGGGGGCAGCTACCATCCGTGGTACCCTCTGGGGTGTGGGGGCTCCCCCCGCCCCGAGCCCACAACCTCACACTCTCAAAGAGCAGCCCCGCCTGGGGAAGGGCCCAGCAGGGAATCGGCGGGCTGACAGGAGAGGACGGGGACATCATGACGCCAGAGGCCAACAGAGCTGGCTTCTCCCATCCACGGACAGGGCGAGGACAAGGGCAACCCCATGGAGGATGTTCTCCATCAGCCTGAGACCAGCTGTGAGGAGGATCCACCCGTCCTTGCTTCTGCCATCACTCCTCTAGGTGCCCGGGGCTTCTCCAAGCCCACCCAGCCCCACAGCTCAGTAATGATCTGAGCCACAGCCTGGGCTGTCTCCTACCAGGCTCAGATCAGGCTTCACCCAGCCCTGCTCCCACCCAGCGGGTTTGAAGCCCCTTCCCACCCCCGTCTCCCAGAAACTCACCTGCAGGGCTTGGAACTTCATCATCGCCAGGGTGGCGCTGAGCTCGGCGGAGCTGGCCCTAGCCAGGAGTTCTTGGATACCTCCCGGGCTGCCGATGGGAGGTGGAAAGCCTGGAACAGAAGCCCAGTTGTGTGGTGCTGCCACCGTCAGAGGAACCGCAGATGGAGACGACACAGCATCCCTTTGGGTGCTGCCTGCGTGTCCCTGCAGCAGGATCCTCCCCACGCTCCCAGTGCAAATGGGCTTTAACCCACCGGCCTCTCCCTTCCTGGCCCCTCTGCCCTCTCCTGGCACTGCCCTGGCTCAGAGCTTCGCTGAGCTCCTTCAGAGGACGAGGAGGCCAACTCCCATCTGAGGTTTATATACAGGGGAACTAAAACAGCCCCCAGGAACAGCCCAAGCCTCCCGAGAAGTGGAATACAAGTGCAGCTGCCCCCCAGCACGTCCCTTCCCACCAGCAGCAAGCACAAAGCCTTACACAGCATGCTGGAGAAGCCACTCTCAGGGGCACTGGAGTCCCAGCCTGTGGTCTGCAGCATCATGGGGCTCTTGGACAGCTCCTGGCGCAGCTGTTGGAGCTGGCTCCTCTGCTGAGCCATGCTCAGCTGGTCCTGCCCCATCCCGGGGAGAAAGGGAGAGAGAGGAGCTGTTGGCAAAGGTTCAGGCCCTTGGCACGGCGGCCCCGGGCCCACAAGGGAAGGCGAGGGGGTATTTGCCTGGTGCGGACGCTCCTGCTGCTGCTTGACCTGCTCCAACTGCCGCTGCAGGGCCTGCAGCCTCGACTGGTCCTGCGACTCAACCCTGCGTGCCTCCTGCAGGGCTCGCTGCCCTTCCTCATACTTCTGGGAGGAGAGCTGCAAGGCAGAGCAGCTGGGGAGGCTGGGGACAGGGACCCGCGCTGCCCTGGGGCACGACTCCTTTGGGCATCCCCTCCTTCCCCTTCCAGGACAGGCTTTCTGTCCCTGCTTTGGCAGGGCTGTGAAAGCCCAGCTTTGCTGCCAGCCCGTGTGCAGCTGGGAACGGAAGCGCAGATGCTCCGCTTACCTTGGTCACGCTTTTCAGCTCCTCCTCCTGCTGCCGGACGCGCAGCGCAGCCCCATTCACCTCCTCCCTGTCTGCCTTCAGCTCCTGCCAGGCCTCATCCAGCAGCTCTTTCTCTCTCGCCAGCTGCTCCTCCTGGGCTCTCAGTGCGCAGACCCGTATCTTCACCTCTGCCCGCTCCTAGGATGGGCACAGGCGAAACCAACATATGACCTGCTGTCCTGGACACTCTCTCGTGTCTTCCCAAGAGATGGCAAAGACCTGCCCCTGCTGAGCTTCTCATGTGTGCCAGTCTGGGGTGCAGAGCAACACCACCAGCTACTCCAGCAGCACCCTCACCCACCCAGCCTTGGGCTGCTCCCGGAACAGCCTGATTCTCACCACCCCGAGCCATGTCTCTGCCTCCAACAACTCCATGTCTCCCCTGTAGGCAGGACGCACCCATCAGCCTGCCAAGGGGGTGCTGGAGGCCATGGGCAGGGGCTCTGCTGCGGTACCTTGGCCAGGCTCCTGACGGGGCCCTCCCCTTGGGAGTCCATCGGCAGCACTCGGGCCATGTCCTGCTCCTTGCTCCGTGGCTGCTGGGTGTGAAATTCAGACCACTTGGCCGCCAGCTTCTGTTGCTCCTCTGTGTGCTTCTGTGTCACCGACTTCTGCTCCTCCAGCAACGCGCTCTGGAGAGCATCGCCAGAGAGGGAGAGAGGAAGCACTAAGTCCCATTTGCTGGAGCACTTTTCTCCTTTAAACCCATCCCTGCCGCTGAACCCTGGCCAACACCTAGAGGCTGCTTCAAGCCCACGGCGCCTGGCATGAACCCTGCATGGAAAGCTCCGGCCCCAGGCTCCCCGAGAAGCTGCAGCACCGTGCATGCACACGGCAGCCTCTCGCATCCGTGTGCCAGAGGGGTGGTCTGAGGGCGATTCACCGCGCAGCTGGGTGTGGGATGGAGGAGGCAGAGGAAGGATGCTGCAGCCCAGCACCCAGCTCCTTCCCCCACCACACACCACAGTGCAGCCCCGCTCAGACTCACGGGACGTGTGAAAAGCACCTGGAGATCTCCGCCCCACCTCACCTTCACCCTCTCCAGCTCTGCTCGCTCCACGGAGAGCTGCTGGGTGATGACTCGTTGCTCCTCCTCCAGCGATTCTGCTCTGGAGCGCTCCGCCAACACCGTCTGTCGCTCCTGGGTTCAGACACAGAGGAGACACAGATGCCATTCGCAGGCTCCAGGCCAGGGACCTCCAGTGGGCGAGACCTACGGCCCATCCCCAGACAGGAGGGCTGAGCCGGGCAGAGGACACAGGGTGGGCTCACCTGCTCCAGCAGCTGAGTCTGCTCATCCAGCCTGGCCTCCATTTTGGCCACCACCTCCTGGAATCGGCGCCGCTCCTCCTCTGCGTCCCTCTGCTGCTGGGACAGCCTGTCCTGGAGCACTGGGGAGAGGCAGCTGTGGGGCCATGAGCAGCATGAAGAGGGAAGCCCCGCTCTGCCACCCCAGATTCACAGAAAAACTGCACGCGTTTGTGCTCAGCACCTTCTGCACCTCCCCCAGGACACCGTTGGGGAAAGGAAAGACCCCGAGATGCCCAGTGACCGAGGCAGGCAAGGCTCTGCCAGCCTTGGCTCCCAGCCTCTGGCCAAGTCAGAGCACCTTCTCCCTGTTTCCTGGGTGTCCCCAGCCCCGGCGGGGACCCCGCGGCCATTTCGGCACAAAGGAATGGCAGACGTACCCTTGAGCTGCTTCTCCTGCATCTGTGCCCCCACGGCCAGCTCCCGGGAGGTGCTGTGGTGCGTGGCCTCCACCCTGTACAAGACGTCACACAGGTCGCTGGAGAACTTCTCCATCTGCTCGATGACGCTGTTCAGAGTCCTGCAGAGAGCAGCGAGGGGAGGGTCACCCTGGGGGCACACACTTCATCTCCCCGCGATGGGCAGGGGGACGTGTGGTGGGCCAAAAGCTGGGCAGACCTGCCCTGAACCCCTCTGGGGCAGAGCAGAGCAGTATTCCTGCATTGGTAGAGCTCAGCGTCCCTGGAGGCAGGGGCTGGGAGAGGGGACGGCCTCTGGTGCCACGGTCCGAGGCCGCTTCCCCAGAGGACAGGGAACACCGTGGCCAGGGACCAATGTGGGGACATGATGCCGGCCATCGTTACCTGGTGTGTGAAGTGGCACTGGCCACCGCATCAACCTCCTGGTCCTTCAGCCACTTCAGCCGCTGGAGCTGCTCCTCGTGCTCTCTACAGAGCTCCTGCACAGACACCCTGCAGGACACGGGGAAGGAGCCCACCACGGGCTGTTACAAACCGGGGCTCCCCAGGACGGGCAGCGGAGATGAGGCTTGGTCAAGGGCCTGAGAACCAGGTCCCAGGAGCTGAGCAGGCACGGGGCTCTGTCCCAGGGCATCCACTGACAGGCATCGGCATTGGGCATGGACCACAGCTGGGGGGGACGGGCTTCTCCACCAGAAACTGATTTCTCATTGACCCCCAGTGTGTGGACATCAGTGACTCACTGACCTGGATAAAAGGGCTTTGGGGGAGATAAAACACCGGGCTCAGCATCTTTCAAAATACAGTGCATTCACTCGGAAAGGACGTCTCCAGCCACATCTCCCTCTGTCCGGCTACAAAGCAAATCCCCATTCCAAACGCTGCCCAACTGCCCACAGCCCAGCGCTTCTGGAGTCTCCTTTCTCCTTTCACCGTGTCCCCAAACCACTCCCCAATTCCTCTGCCACAACCAGGAGCACCAGCCCCACACGTGCGCCGCTTGTGCCACTCTCACCTCTGCAGCTCTCGCAGCCGCTCCAGCTCCAGCGTGCTCCGCTGCTCCAGCTCTGCCTGCGCCTGCTCTGCCTCCTGCCTCTGCGACAGGAGCTGAGCCGCCAGCTGCTCCTTCTCCTGCTGCAGCCTCTGCTCCCGCTGCCTGCAGGTCTCCTCCAGCACCTTCACCTGGCTCCTGCCCGCAGAGGTCACGGCCAGGAAGAAGTGTTACTTTCAGGGCAGTAGCCGGCCCTCTCCACCCACAGTGCATGCGGGGATTTCGGAGCAGAGCGGCGTCGCTGGGGGCACGGGGAAACACGCGACTCTGCGCAGCCTGAGCCCTGGCTGGGGATGTGCTGACCCTGGGACCGGCTCCTCCTTCTGCCCCACGGGACGGTGTTGGTGAGAGCGGACCCCCACCTTGGCTCACCCGTGGGGCTCCTCTCTGCCCCCACCAGCTCCACACCCACACGGCTCTGGGCCTGCCCGCCCCAGGGATGGATCTGGGCAGCACCCCAGCGCTCCCCGCCCCGGGGAGAGGGACAGGGCTGTAGGCAAGGCACTGGCAGAGGAGGGGAGCACGTGCTCTCGCCTGTGGGTACCTGTGGGTGCTCTGGAGGAGATCCAGGTCCTCCTGGTGCCGCTGCTGGAGGCTCTCCATCAAGAGTTTGTCCTGTGCCCGTGCCAGATCCAGCGCCTGCACCTGCCGGGCACCTGGGGAGAAGCTCCTTGTGCCGCCCAGGGGACAGAGCTCCCACAGCAGCACTTGCTAGCCGCAGGCTTCTCTGGACACACAGCTTCCTCCTCTCTGCCCCAGCCCCCTGATGCCATTGGGAGCAGGCTTGGCCCCTGCTCCTCCCCCTGGGTCACCCTTAATTCGTCACAGATGTGCTCATATTTGAAGATGCGATGGTTGTACTGAGCAGCCTGGCAGGATAATGCTATCAGATTTCTCCCAGTTTTTTTTTAATCATTATTGTTGTAAGGAGAGCGTCAGCAGATGACTGGTTGCTGGCTTGAAAATGCCTCCAAACCACATCTCGGATTTCATGTCTGGAGTTGTGCTGCTGCTGTCTCTGAAATCTTGGGCAGCAGTTGGCGGTGGAGCTAACACTGGGGTCTGTCTTGTCCCCCCTCCATAAAAGCCTCATGTGATTCTGTTTCTCCTCCCTTTGCTCTTCCGGTGCTTTGTGTGGTGATGTTTGGTTTCTGATCTGGGAGATCTACTGGGGCCCGCTTACTGGTGGTGCTGGGGACCCCAGTGCCAAAGCAGCACAGCACACACTTGGGTGTCTCCTGGGCCTTGGGGACATTACATGGTGGTGCTGAGGAGAGAGCTTTGGACTGAGCAGAGCACCCAAGGGCTCTGCCCCAAGTCCCTCAGCCCATCCCATCTGTGGATGACATTCCTCACCTGCCAGCCTGCAGCAGTGGCAGCTCTCAGGATGGGCACCCCAGCCAGGACCTGGGATGCTGCAAGCAACCTGCAGATGTGGCCAGAGCTGTGCTAAAAGTGGGGCAACAGGCTGATCTGAAGACTCTGCTCCTATGCACAGGCCTATGTCCTTTTGGCCATGTAAGAGCTGGATTTACTCGCCCAATACAGTCTTCAGCCAGGCCATCTCTTTTTTAACTGGGGAGGCAGCCCTGATTCTTCAGGAGCTTCTTACATGCTCCTCTTAAGCTCTCAGTGCAAGCAGCTTCTGCCACTTCTTCCTCCCACTTTGCACATCTGGGGACACAGGAGCTTCCCCATCTCAGACAGTCTATCCCCAGGGACTGGCATCTACCTCCATCTGGCTGTACCTCATGAACATCCCTCTCAGTATCACAAAGTGGAGCTGGTCCTTGCCCTAGGACTAAGCGGGTGCCATCCCATGGGAGCACCGGCAGTGTGGGTGAGCGTGAACCTGCCCTGGGTGCAGAGTCATGGGTGTGGTGGTGGTGCTGCTGTGTGCAGGGTGATGTGGAGGGGCTGCAGCACCTAGGTTCTCTGTCTTGTGTTTTACTACACAAATCACTGGAGGAAAAGTTAAGAATTTTGCAAACCAATTGTCAAATGTTGCTGGAATTCTACGCCAAGTTTGTTGATATATTTTGTGTCCTTCTCTGCTGTCAAGACACTTCCCTGAAGAAAGCTACCCACCCCACCAGGGGTGGGACAGGCAGCAGAAGCTCCTGCTCTCCTAAGGCAGGTTCACCTCCAGCTCCACATCCCTCTGGGAATGAACCATCATAGAAAAGAATGTTTTGAGGAAAAAAGTGAGCTCTGCACTCCATAGATGTGGCTTCCCCTGATTTATGTTGGGGAGAAGAAAAGACACCAGCCTGGATCAAGGGCCAGGCCTGGCCAGGCTTTTCCTGAGGGCTCAGTCCCTGCCAGACGTCCCCAAGCAGACAAAGTGAGTGAGCTCTGGTCCGTCCATCACCAGTACCACCACTGGATTTGGTGAATGGCATCTCCAGTGTTATGGAGCTGGGTGGAAGTCACCTGAACACAAATGTGCACACGTTTTCCCACCTGTCCCCAACCTGGCCATCTAACCCACCAAAGCCACAAGCTGTTCCACAGACAGGAATCCCCAGACTCTCCCCACTGCCCCATGGCTCTCTGGGGTTTCCAGTGGCCTCCAGATGGCTTGGGGTGGTCTCCTGGCAAAGAGGAGCATCAGGTGCTCTGCAAAGCCTTGGGGTAAGACCCAAAGGGTTTGTTTGTCCTTCAGTCAGATGACGTGTCCTACCTGCCACCCCAAGGGGTATGCAGCAAAGTCCTTGCTAGTGGGTCCCAGCTGGGAGAAAACTGAATGTTGGACAATGGAGGAAAACTGAGAAGTGCTTTTTTGGGCATGGCTTTTCCTGCTGCTCTGGGATGCCTCAGTCTGACTCTTTAATCAGTACCGATGTTTAACCTCAGTACAGGACACCCCCCAGATGACAGTCATGGGTCCATGTTTGCCAGGACAAGGGGTTAGCTACTCTAGAGGACTCGTGTGACCTTGGGATGGGTGGGAAAGGAGGCTGCTTCACTGGTGGGCACGTGCGTTCATGCAGTTTGTAGAGATTTTTGTTAGACATTTAGTGCTGTCCAAATTTAATTGAGAGTGGCTATCAACCAGGTTCAAAGTGAATAGGAATGAGATGTATGTTCAGTGAGCCACCATGTGCTAGGTCCCCAAGAAACCAAGTAAGATGGGGACTGGGGGGCTGCTTCCCGGTGGAGGTGGAGGACCATCCCTACCCGCAGCTGTCCAGAGAAGAGCAGCCCTGCGGCCGCACGCCTGCCTCGGGGGATTTGCATGCGGGGAGGTGCTGATGGGAGACAGCACCCTGTTCCTTGTGCGGGTGTTGGGGCAGGGAATCCCCTGGGGAGGGACCGAGTGCTGAGAGCCTACTCACCATGCCGTGCTTCTGTCGTCCTGGCTGTCACCGAGGTGTAGCGGCTCGCTGCGGGAGGTGAGGTGGCCAGTTGCACTAAACATCCCCTGAGCACGCTGCAGAGGAACCCAGCCACCGGCTCCTGCAGGCACAAGAGGAGCGGCTCAGAGAATCCAGCTTTCTGTTGCTGTGTGTCAGCCCTGGGAGGGCTGGATCCTGCCGGGCTGAGCAGGTTCTGCTCTGGGAGAAGAGAGGGACAGTTGTGTGGATGGCAGGCATGAGTGCTAAAGCCCCATCCTCTCTCCTCCCATCCCCACCCCCTCCTCACCTTGGAGCGAGGAGGGGACTGGCAGTAGCTTTGTGGGTAGCAGTCCCTGCAGACTGGCTAGCCCTGCTCTGAGACCAGGGGTGGGGAAATAAAGCAATGTGTCAGGGGATTTCACATCGCCTACAAGCCCTACCAGATCTTTGATGTAAATTGAGATGGAGTCAGTGTCCATTTGCTGATGTAGTGGAGCCGGGTTGGGCTCAGCCACCTGCATCCCTTGGGAGCAGCTTTCCAGCATCACCCAGAGTTTAAACAGTCCCAGCAACACACTCAGGGTCTTGCTGAGCAAAGAAGATCTGCAAGTCTCTTTTTGGGGCTCAGCAAGAGAATGACCCCAGCCTTGCTGTGCCATATCCCCTCTCCCTTTCCACCACCCCCAGAGCCATGGAAATCCATCCTACTTACAGAGTGAGTGGTGAGGGATGGTTGTCCACCCCAGTGGCGGTGGGACAGGATGCAGCAGAAGGTCCTGCTCTTCTAAGCCAGGCTCACCCCAAGCCCCACATCCCTGTGGATATTGTCTACTGGGCTCCTTTGAGTCTAATAAACAATGGAGCGCATCCCAGCTCTGATGATCTCACCAGCCTATCAGTATATTGTTTAACTCTTTGTTTCCCTGTCTCAGGCCCCTGAAAAGCTGACTTCTAGGCAGCTTGCCTGGGAGGGTTTTATAAAAGGCCGCAGTTTGGGAGGCAGTCCAGTGACATGGCAGGAGAGGCAGAGTGGGTTGGTGCTTGGAGCAGGGATCCAAGACTGGGGACTGTTGCTGATCCAGACTTAGGTCATCAGCAAGTTCCTGAAACATCTCTGGCCTGCAATTTCTGCACTCTCAAAGCAGGGGCTCATAGCCAGTGTTTGCAAAGTGCTTTGTGGCTCCTCGGTGAGACATTAGAGGGATGCAAAATATTAGCAATTAGCTATTAATTAACATCCTGAGTCCATTACAAGGAGGGGGATGGAAGAGGGAGGTGGTTCTGGCATACTGCCTTCTTTCACGAACCCATAGCCAAACTTTAATATCCTCTTATATCAGTGTCAATCCACTTGCTGAAGGGAAGGGATCCAGTCTGACAGAGACATTACTGGCATCCAAGGCCGGGTTCCAGTGTCGATGGGGCTGCCTCCATCCCCAAGGGCTCTTTGGTGTCTTGGTGAGTAAGTAACAGTACCTAAGCTGCACCACAGACCTGGCCAGGGATCGGGTTGGGGTGGGATGGGCATGAGCTGTGGAGCTCTCATGGGGATGGTCATGCCCCACAAGGGTGGTGGGCTGGGTGCAGAGCATCCCAGGGCAGCACATGGGGCTGGAAGTAGAGGAGGAGGGTCTAAGGGACACTGTGGGTCAGGGTGCAGGGAAAACAGCTCATCCAGGTGTGGGGAGCTCAAGCAGAAAGACCAGAGGCTGTTTGTCAAGATGAGGTCTGTGTAGATCTCTGGCCAGCAGTAGGTGGACATGGGACAGGTTATGGAGCTCTTCATTTAAGGGACAGCTGGGCCAGCGGGCTCACAGGCTGGGGCAGGGGCAGAGAGGCAGAGAGGGGCAGAGGTGAGATGAGCACATTATCCTAGTTCGTGGTTTGTCCTCACCTCTTGATGGGAGGTGGATGAGTTAGCTGAGCACAATGGCCAAGCCCTGGGGTAACAGGGTGAGCTCCATTGCCCATTGATCTGGGAACCAGAAGCCAAAGGAGCCATGTGTTTTGGGGACATCCAGGGAGAGTTGAACAGATGAAAATATTCTCTAGAATTGGGAGAGTTGAGTGGATTTGGGTTCCCTAGTGCAGGCCCAAGGAGGTGAATTATTTGTCCTAAAGGAGCAGTTGGGGAAAAAAAATTAAAAATAGAGGTGGGAAGGCTTCATTTCAGCACCCGCAGTAGGATGATTTTCACATCCTGGTTCTACACCTTCTCCGGGCTGAAATCCCTGCTGGGGAGCATCTAGCCCTGTGCTTCAGCCAGCTACCTCACTGCATGGCCCTACTCATTTCAGCCCCCCTCCAAACTTGCCCTGTGCTCCTTGCAGTGCTCCTGGCATCTCCTTCCTGCCCCAAGGACCAAGCCGTGGTGGCAGTGAGCATGCAGGGCCAGGTCACAGGCTCCGGGAATGGTCACAGGCAGGGGTGCCTTTTGAACCTGGAGCCTCGTTTATGCCCAGGTAACCTGAACCAGGGACCGAACATTTACTAGGGATGGCTCCTGCCCCTCCAGGGCTATGGTACATCCCTCCAGGGCTGGGGTATCTCCTGTGTGATGGAGTCTGCCCCATGGGGTCATCCGTGGGCTGCGTGGGCTGAATGAATGGGGAATCCCTCCCAGTCTGTCCTTCATGCAGATGCCGTGGGGGCACCCCCCACCCCAGCCGGGTCTCACCCCCACTCCCAGGCCAGCCTCAGCTTGCCCGGCTGCTGGCTTCTCTCCGCAGCCAGGAAGAGCAGCTTGCAGCCTCCCAGCCTCTTCGCTTCCTCCGTGGGCTCTTGCTGCCACCTCGCGGGGCCGTGGGGAGGAGCAGCGCTGGGGTCCCCCCGGGGACACTGCACAGGGGCCGTCCCTGAGCCCCCCAGGGACAGAGCATCCCCCAGCAGAGCTCCTCACCGGCAAACGCATGCACACACGGTGGTGCCTGCAGAGATGCAGCCCTGCAGCTGGAGCTGGGGGTTACACCACTGTCCCCCGCAGGGGTAGAGGGAACTCCAAGCACCTCAGCAGCACCGGTGATGGAAAATCTGCAGTGATTTGGCTTGCAAAGATGTCTGGACACAGAGGTGGGGTGATGTGGCTCCCCATGTATAACCCTGTGGGTCTGTGGCAGCTGTGGCACATCCCTCTCTGGGGAACCGTGTGCCCTGCATTGCTCACCATGGCCTGGTCACCAGCTTCCTGGCAGGCACAAAAGGTGAATAACGATTTCATTCACCTGCCAGACCATTTGGATTGTGAGATATGGTCACCACCCTACACAGTGACAGAAAATGAAAGCCTGAGTCCTGCCTTGGTCCCTTTCCTTCTCACCCCTCCTTCCAAACTTGCTTCCTAGGGCAGGTGCATTGCTAAGGGCTGATGAACTCCACTGCAGCCCATTAACCTTTTTCTGTCTGAGATAAAGGGAATATAATCTACTCTGGTCATGCGTGCCATGAGAACCATGGAGAACCATAAGCAGCTCACACAATTTCAGAGATGTCTACGGTCACCTGCATTGCTCTGGGCTGGCTGGCTCAGCAGCACAATGACATAAGGTAGGATAGGATAGGATAGGATAGGATAGGATAGGATAGGATAGGATAGGATAGGATAGGATAGGATAGGATAGGGTAGGATGGGATGGGATAGGATAGGATAGGATAGGATAGGATAGGATAGGATAGGATAGGATAGGATGGGATAGGATAGGATAGGATAGGATGGGATGGGATAGGATAGGATAGGATAGGATAGGATAGGATAGGATAGGATAGGATAGGATAGGATGGGATGGGATGGGATAGGATGGGATAGGATGTACGGTAGGGTAGGCAGGAGGTACCCAGGGAAGGGAACCCAGCACTAGGGCAGCTGAGGTGCCACAGAGCAGGGTTACAAGAGGAACAGAGAGCCAGCAGAGCCTCCTGGGTCATGGAGGTGATCACAGGCACAATGGCATGAAGCTCCTGACATAATCTGACTGGGCAGCTCAGCTTTGCTGGATGGTGAGGCTGATCCAGTCCCTTCCAGCTCATGGTTTGACTTTATCTTCCAGCTGGTGTGTGCTGGTGGCCAGTTCATCATCCTTGTTCTGCTGCTAGTGCTGCTGTTCACCAGAGTTATGCACCCTGCCTGTGTTTGCTCCTCATGTCCTACAGAGGCCATGTCCACCACCATGGCAGTGTGCCTGGGGATGGAAGGTCTCCTGTCCCTGCCAGCACCCACTGCCCTCCTCTGTCTCTTCCCATGTTGACATCATCTCTCTCAATGGGTGGGTGCTGGGCTCCTGTGGCCTCTGGGGCACAAATTGCCTACAGAGTGGGACAGCTGCATTCATTCAAATAGTGAATAAGATGGGTCCCAGGTCTGCTTTTTGGAATACTCCTCCCTCCAGACAGAGCCCTTCTGTGTGGCCTCTGCCTTTTCCATCTCTTCTCAAGTTGTTTCCATGATGGTCTCATGCTTGGTGGGACTCCATGTTCTCCAGTTGAACTGGTGGTTTCCCAGGTGGCCCAAATGGCTCTGTGGGAGCAGGAGAGCCCCTCTCCATCTGCTGTTAAAGACAAGAGGCTCATCCAGGGTCAAGCTACATGGTCCTGCTGTATCCATCCTGTTCACTCCTCCATGCTGAGGAGTGTGCTTCCTCCAATGCCCAGCCCCATGTCCATGCTCCTTCCTCACCCTAATGCCCACCCATGCCCAGGACTAGGAGAGAGATGGTGTTGGAGGTGGATGGCAAAGGTCTTTTCCAAACAGCATCATTTCACTACAGCAAGAGGGGGAAAAAAACACATTGCTGTGGTAGAGTCACAGAGCTCACAGTGAGCGCAGGGTCCCCTGGGCTCTTAGTCAGGATCTCAGGCCCTGGACAGACATCCCTGGGAGTTTGCAAGGATACAGGACAACCGGCTGCAGGCATTCAAATGAGGCGGTGAAAGCAAATTGTGGATAAAGTTGATCCCTTCATCTTCTAGAAGGCCAGAGTGAAGCATGGGTGACAGGAGACCAAACCTTCTTCCCCAGGCTCAGGGATGTGTGTGGGCATGAGGAGCCTGTCCACAGACACCCTTGATGCAAAGCAGCCTTTACCTGCTTTGAGCAACAGTTGTGGGGTCCACGGGCCCCAACAAGCCCACCCTGGGGTTTGTAACACTGGCAAAGAGACAGGCAGGAGGGACTTGTGGTCAGGGAAGGGTATGTTTCTGTTCAGATCCTAGCTCTGTGCCAAATGACATGAGAAATCCCTTAATCTGGGTTAAATAAATAAAACCAAGGCTTTTCCTTCCTGTCGCTCCATGGAGGAAAGCAGGGACCTGCTCAGGAGGTGTCTGGGCAGGGAGGAAAGGAAGCTGCTCTGCTCCTGGCTGACCATTGAGAATCCGATCTGGAGTGGGAGATGGGTTACTCGCACCACTGTCCCCATCGCTCTGTCCTCAATGGGAGCATATTTATGCTGCTACAAAAGCATCTGCCCTGCCACAGCCCTTTCTGGTGGGAGAGGGAACCACTTACCCACGGATGTGGAGCTGCTAGAGGGTATGGACAGAACAAGGAAGAAGTCACATGCTGGGTGGAGCTGTGCTCAGTAAAACAGTGCTGCTGGGGACGCACAGGGAGCAGATCCGTGCAGCATTTCTGGTTCTTGCAACAGTAGATGGTGCTCTTGGCCTGTCAGGATGGTGCTGGCATGTCTGGCTGTGCAGAGGCAAGTGAAATCCAAATCGGCATCTCAAGGCTGTTGGGTCCATCTCAGGCGGAACCTGCAGCCCAAGAAGCCTTTTCCAGACCCTCTTCCCCTGTCCCCAGTAATGCCACTCTCAAAACCTGCGATGCGGCTGGGAGGCATTGTTTTTACAGGGTTTAGCAGTATGCAGGGCTCAGCTGTGTGGGTTGAGCCCTGGGCTGGACTAGAATCCGCATGCCAAGTGTCCCAGTTGTTTGCCTCATGGCAAATGGAGTTTGCATGGTCCGAAGAGTCATCAGGGAGCCCTGAGCAGACTTGGTGGCAGCCAGCATCCCAGTTGCACATCAACTTCCTCCCCTGGGATGCAACTGAAACCTGACTTCCAGCTGCGGCATGCGCAGCAGCTCTAAAGCATGTGCTCAGCACGGCTGGGGCGTTGTTTTCCTTAGCAATGTCTTGGCAGGTCATTGATTCCTGGCTGGAGCAGCTCTGCATCGACACCTGTAGCACACCCAGGATAAAATGCTCTGTGGCTTCAGCACCTCTGAGTGGAGGTCTGAGTGTTGCAGGGCACGTGAGGCTGGGAGGGAGCAGAGAGCTTCTGTGCAGGTCTCCTGTCATGGCACAGCGTGGCCCAGAGGTGGATGGAGGGTTTTGACCTGGGTTTTTTCTTGGCTGTAGAGACAATATTGCAGAAATCACAGTTTCCTGTTGGAAAATCCCTAACCTGAAAAGTGGAATGAAGCAAACTAATGTTTTAAGTCAAACTACAACAGAAATCCTAAAAGGTTAATTAAAAATTTGATTTCAAGATAGCAAAGGGACATTTTTCCATAAGCTTTTTATATGGAAAAGGGACTAGTGGTCAAATGCAGTTGGTTAATGATGTTCAGCTATTATCATAGTAGAAGCCATGTGAGATGGAGCTCAGATGAGTCAATGGTCTGTGTGGTGTTCTTGTTTCTCCAGTGGTGAACTTTCCCTCTTGTAAGGATTCACAAAATCCGGGAGAAATCCCCAGTGTTGGTGGTGTAATGGTCCAGGCCAGGGCTGCGCCCATTGCTTTGAAGCTGCTTCTGTCCTGGATAAGCAGGATGAACAGTCTGTGCAAACAGGGCTGGACCCAAACAACAGCCAGTCTGCTGCCCACGTCTGCTCTGCTGGCCCCACGACTGCCAAGGCCAATCCCAGCATCGCCAGACTGAAGTTGGCATAAACCTGCGTGCCCTGGTTTCATGTGATCATAGTGGCACTGCACTGATTTACATGATTTGGCCCCAAGCAAGCAAACAGAGACACTGGACCCTGCCTGTGCCCCACACCAAGGCCAGGAGAGCCAGCATTGCTGTCCTCTGGGAAATGTTTCTGCTCATCACCAACGGCATGAGCAGAGCGTGTGGGGAAGCTCATCATTGTGCTTAATCTGCCAGTTTTAATCTGTGTTTTAACAAACAGTTGGTGCTGGGGGCTTCCTAAATGTTGTTTGCCATTAAGGATTTGAAGAGAAAATACGAACAATTGGGCTTTTCTACTATCATTCCTCTCATACTGCGGTTTTATGTGTACTGTGCCCTGAAGACCTGTAAAATGAGGGAAGATACAAGTGAAAACAGCTGGGAAGCATGCTGGCCTGCAGTGCCCCTGGAGCTCCCAGCCACTGAAAAGGAATGTCCACAGGGATCTGCTTAATCTCCCAGAAAACAGCAAGCTGAGCCCGAGCCCATTTTTCTGCTTCTTTCCCTGCTCCCAATGCCCTGCCATGGCTTCAGCCCAGATCCCCAGCCTTCTCATTGATAAAGATAAGTTTTACTGAAAACCCAGGGTGGGAAGCATTGATACTGAAGGGATCTGAGTGCAAATGGTGACCATGAAGGAGGGTTTGCTGGAGTCACCATCCTCCATGGCAACATGGTGGAGATGCACCAACTACAAAATTTTGATCAGAGTGGAGAGGGAGCATTTGTACTTCAAGTATCTTTGGCTTTGCCCATGGAGGCAGGGAAAGTCTCAGCACCCCTCAGACCTTGCTGGCTGCTGGGTTTCTGCCCAAGCTCTCAGCTGAGCATGGGCTATGCTGGCCTGGCTCTGGCTGCTCTGTGCTGGCACCACCTGGAGCTCAGCAGCAAGCAGAGCAGGCAGCGTCTGGCTGCAGAGATGGGGCGGGAGCAGGAAGGTGAGGGAATCCAGCCCCCAAATCCCAGGATAAAGGAACTGGCAGCAAAACTTGGATGAATTTTGGGCTCGTTTGTAAAACATTTGCAGAGCAACGAGGGGACCTGAGGCATCTTCCTGCATTGCCCACAGCCCATGGAAGCTTTTCTAGGCCTTCAGGACAGAGTTATCTCCAGATGACCATGAGGGAGCCATGCAGAAGGATGGGGAGACCTGTGTCAAACCAGACTGTGCATGGCGTGGGGGAATCTAGGCAGAAAACCTTGTGGGGTGGCAGGTGGCAGGAGAAAAGTCTGTCAGGAGCAGCCCAGCGTCATTGCAGAAAGGTCTTGGAGGACCATGGGATGAGCCTACTACCAGTGTCAGATTGTGCCTGTCCTCATGGCACCAAACAGTAGAGGGACTGCAAAGAGAGGCAAGACGAAGGTATCACAAACCTTCAAGTGATGGAAGGAGACAATGTGCCAGGAAGGGGATATGAGCCCCAACCCTCCGCTCATGGGAGAATTGGGGGCAGGTCAAGGCTGTGCCCTTAGTTTTAGTTTAACTGAGCAGATTGTGTTTGAGGGTGAGCTGACGCTGAGCTATGGCAGGATGCTGTATTTTCCAGGTTCAGCATTTCAGACGTGCACGATGGTCTCTTACCAGCCCGTGGGGGAGTGTTCTTTAAGTTTGAATTACTACAAGGGACAGGTAACAACTCCATAATTAGGTTGGCACCTTTGAAATCTTATATTTCTTTTGCAGCTTGAATATTTATGCAATCACAGAGCTTAATGTGTCCCAGTTCTCCACATTATTTATTTATTTATGTTCAACAACGCCTGTAGTTGTTAAATCACAATGTTTTCAATAAAAAACCCCTGAAGAATAAAAAACCCATGTCAAGCCCAAACCTGTTTTTTCCTCCTCTCAACCCAGCTTCAAGCCCTTGCCTGGATCCTTTCTAGTTAGAAGCCCTGGGGATCTGTTAGTTTCAAATTCATGATGTGTTGTACAAATACATATCATTTGTTTCTCTAAAGGAGAAAAAGGCTTGGCCAAAAGGGGAACTGGGGATTTCTTGCTGAAGATTTTCAAACCCAGATTACTGTAGTAATAGATTTCAGCCCTGGACAGGCAGAGTGTCCCATCAGTACAGCCAGGGTCAAGGTAGGGATTCTTGGTGCATTGCTGAGAAAGCTCTATCACACTGGGCCAGTGGGAGGTCAAGTCCCACCTCCCACAGAGACACCAGTAACCTCAGTACAATAATAAATCCCAGCAACACCAGTTCCCATCATGGAGCTGTATATCAGACCTTGGGCTGTGGAGGAGTGGGAGAGTGAAGATGATTGCCTTGATCCACATCTACAGGGTGATAGCATAAATACAGCAGGATGACAGACTGGTGAGAGCTGAGATAGTACTCACACACTGGGGAGGACGTGAGGTTTCCCTGAGTCCTCCTCCCTGCTATGTGACGTGGCTCCCACAAGAACAGAAGCAGCAACAGGCTGCAGGGTTCCCTTGCATACGGTGGATACTCGGTGCAGGGAGGCTGTAGTCAAGAAAGAGTAAAGCTGGAGGAGGATCAGCCACACAGTGACCAAGACAGATATATTCAAGGATGAGGAATGGGCTTCCTTGGTCCTTTGACTCCAGCACATGTAGCTCCAATCAGGGCTCCTCCATGTACAGCTGCCTTTTTTGCAATAAGGAAACTTCAGCCACAGTGCTGTGAGGTTTCTGCACCTTCCCAAGTAGACTTGTCCTTCAGGATTCCTTGGTCCCCTACCCAGCCTATCCCCCAAGGCAGGAGACTCATCTCTCACTTGTTGGCCATAACCTCTCTTACCCTGCTCATCCATGTCTATCATTTGTGCAGGGCACGGAGCAAGCAGCCAGTGAAAATTGAGAGCATTAGTGTTTGGGATGGTTTCTGTTTGGAAATACTTTGTACATGGATTAGGGATCAAAATAAATTTATGAGACAATTACCCACTTCAATTAGATGAAGACATTAAAACATATTTACCCATTGCTTGCTCTTAGCGAAGTGGGCGGCAGAAGGACGTGGCTTCTTTAAAGTGTCTCATGTATTTATCTTTTTAATCGCTTTTTTAAGCATACATGGTTTATTGCTTTATTGATTGAACAGAGCTTTGAATAATCAATACGGCTTTAAGAATTCACTGGGAATGACAGAATTGCAATTAAGTAGACTATGTGGAGAGAGTGTTAAGCCATCTCATTAATTAATGAGGTCACTTTTCCAAGTGTTTCATAGGAGCCTTTGGGAAGAAGGTGGCAATCTATTGTCATCCCTGGAGATGTTTTTTCTCCTTCTTCTTGCAAAGTTATCTCAGACTCCCTGCCTGGTGCTGGTGACCTTCATGTGTCCTCCTACAGCTTATTTGTGCAACGTAAAACAGGACCAGATGTGAAAGGAACTGCAGCCTGTCCAGGTGTCAGGGACTTTTCCTTTGTGCCAGCCAAATCCCTGGCCCTGAGTACATACACCATGGGGCAGCACGGTTGGAGTTAGCCCTTTGTCCTCTCACCCCGTTCCGGGGAGATGTCTTTCTAAACCAGGGAGAGGCAGTGGCCTCTCGCATGCCTGTAAGGTGTATGTGAGTTGTGATCTCAAAAGGGCTCAAACGTTTCAGATTATGTAAGTTTATTCACATGTTTGTTTGAAAAAAGTAGATGCCTGGCCAGCTGGGTAGCTCTGGATCCCATAGACCTAGACAGGAACTGTATGGGGCAAAATCTGGTGTGGGAACAGAAAGGATGACATTTTCCCTAGCTGGGGGGGCTGATGGATTGTGCCGCACTTGTCAGGGCTAGGGATTGGGTCAGAAGCAAGCTATGGAGGAACATTTCTCACAAACTGTTAAGAACAACACTGCTGCTGCTCACAAATCCTTTGCAGATGGAAACTCAGGCAAAAGTACATCTGAAGGCTTCTTGATACAGTTGAGCATTTAGGGAAAAGTGATTCATGCTTGTATTTGCAAATAAAACATGTTATGTCTTTGCTTGCCCTTTGCAATATGTGCATTGCTCAGGTAGGAAGAAAACTGCTGATAGCTCACAGAAAGGTTTCCAGAGCATGAGCATTTCACAGACATTCAGTGCTTGTTTGTCCAAATATTCTTATTAGAGCCTCATTATTCATCTTTCCCTTAGACAAAACTTTGGTCCCTTCCTTCCAATAAGGAGCAAAAAAGTACTATTTTAGGCTTTCTCAGTGAATCGCTCATGATTAAAGAGATCAGTTGGGAATAGTCTAAGATGTTGAGAAGTCCCTGTATGAAATATTGAGCGGTACTTAAGAAAGTCAACTGTACTGAAGTATTTGTGCCATAGAAATGGGACTGGTCTAAGAATGACAATTAAAAGGAGATGGAGAAAGTGGCAATGTTTGGTGACTCATGAGGAGAAAATGGTTTCAGGTGGGCCAGGCTGAGATGGATGAAGAGTCTGGGTCAAGTTGTGCAGTCATCTTCATCTGCTTCATGATGGGGCAGTTCTCAAATGGTGATGGCTGTAAACAAGGGCTCAAGAAGTGCCACTAAACATGTGATGACATGTATCTTAAGATTTTAAAAAGGAAACTAGCTTGTGATGGGAATTGGGTTTTGAGCAAACGATTTTGAGATTGTTGCTGCTTTATTTCTGCAAGAAAATGGGGATGTTGCACTGAAATATCACACTGGTCAAAATAGAGTTATTTTTTCATTAAATCTGTTGCAATGATTTCCCCCTGCTAGCATTGCTGGGCCAAGAACATTGTGCCATACGAGTTCCAGAGCACCAAGCTGACGGAGACCCACACGTCATCTATAGTCCTGGATAGGACCATTTTGCACATATTGCAGGTTTTGGTCTGTACTCAAAGACCTACTTTATGCCAAGCTCTTGTACTGGAAAAAATCATCTCCATGAGCGGTGCGCCCTTCTTAATCTGATGCCTGATTTGTCTTCAGCAATCATGGGACCTTGTCAGTCCTGGCCCAGCTCTGTATCTGGGGCTGCCATCCAAAGTGCCCTGCAGTCCCTGCACAATGTTTGAGGTGCTTTTATGGAGAAGCCAGACCTGCCATGCATTGCACAATGTTGATGGTGTGCTTACGGTCAGGTATGGAAGACCCAACCCAGATCCTGCTTTGAATGTTTCTGAAAGCAGATGGAACCATGTGCCAGCTCATGGGACAATCACTTGTAGGACATGGTTACATCAGAACAATGATAACTTATTTTCCTCTGATATATTCCCTTCTCCAGACAGTGAGACTGATGTAACCAGCACAATTTCTACTGCTTTGGCAGACTGACATAATTAAAACAAGAGAGCTGCTGCGGGTTGACACATGTTTAAATGGAAAGGGCTGGTAAGAATCTGAGCAACAATAAAAAAATATTTATGTAAACATTTTATTTATTAAAACTCTTCCTGAGTGACTTCCAAGTCCCTGATATTTATTGATGGCCATCAGAGGATTAACTAAATGCAATGGAAATTTTTGCATATATATTGTGCAGGCACACACTTCTTCCATTTGAGTGACAAGATGGGTGATAAATAGCATGTATTAAATCCATAGTGGTTGCGGAGAATCAATCTATCTCCTCTGGGAAATTACCTGTGTCAAGGAAGGCAGCACTGAGGGAAAGGCAAGCAGCGGGCATGACTGGCAAAGGACAAGGTGTCCAGCCCTATTGATCTGTGGAGACACCTGTTTGTGTCTGGGAGAGGGGCAGCCTGGCCCAAAGCAAGAGCTGGTGCTGCTGGAGGGTCTTGACTGGGAAGGTGATTCCCAAGGGGGAGAACGATGAACATCCTCTGCTGGGAAGTGCTGCTTAGACTTACTCAGGTAAGAAGGAGCACTGGTGGCTGGTTGGTAATTCTCTGGCTCCCCCTTTTTGAAGCTGGCCCTATCTTTACCTTTTTCTGCTTTTCTAGAACATTACTTCCAAGTCTCATATTTTCCATGTATTGTTATCTTGGATTTCCACTTCTCCCAGTTTATTTCCTATATTCTAGCATGCATCAATGACAACTACATGGAACTCAAAAACAGGTCAGTGGGACAAATTAATTGTCTCTGTCCTCTGTGCTAAGACTTTATGACAGGTGGCTAATCATCTTTGATTCCTCTGGTACTCCTGGTAATAACATTAGCCACAATCAACTCATTTAGCTCATCTATGGATTTAATGTCTAATTCAACCGCACATGAGAAGAGAACAGGCAGCAATGTTCAGGGGGCAGTAACATCTTTTTCATGTGCTTGCACTTTTTTAAAGCCATTCACAATGACTGTTTGAAATTAATTTATCAGTTGGGAGAATCTGTTAGACCTCAGTCAGCAGGTTTTTGCCTCGGAGTCCCGACTGATAAGTAATAGCAATTCCTGCTTTCCAGTAAAGGGCAGGGAAAAGCAACCTTTCTTTGCTGCCCTAGAAATGTCTAGCTGGGTTCAGGCAACACCTCCCGCTTGTTCATCATGTGTGGAGCAGGATGAGACCTCTTATCTGCCTATTACTACCAGGTACCTAACCTCCCATGGACTGTAAAGCCTCTAAATTCTCCTTCTGTTTGTCCACAACGAACATCTTCCCCAATCAGGCTGTGTCCTGTGGAGGGGTGGTTCTGTGCCCATCTTCACTTAGTCAGAAAAGGCACATGGTGGAGCTGAGATCTGCAGTCTGCACCAGGCATCCATGACGGAGGATAGCGCTAAGCCTATTTCAGCTCCAAATGGCTCCATTGTATCTGGTTTACATAAGGAGCTATAAATACGCATTCCTGCTCTCCCGCTTGCTTGCATGCTGTTTTCCTTGTTTGCATTTTTAATTGTTGTGGCAGCTGCGGCATTTTTAAATTCAATGGTGAGATCTATGTGACTGGAACGTGATGGGAGGATGTCTGACACAAGTCCCTTCAAGCCAGGGAGACAGTTCTCACTGTGGTCAGGTTGTTGCCACTGCCCTTGGGCTTCAGGAGGAGAAAGATTTAGACAGACAGAAGGAATGGGATCATTCAGCATATGCAGTTGTCCCTGTCCAGACAGATCCCTGCTAGGGCATCTGTTCTTCCATTTGGGCATAAAGACCAGCCTGAGGTATCTTCCCTGGCTTGCTTCAGACCCAGGGGCTGATCTTTAAAGGACTTGGCTTTGCCAGAGAGTTTCAGTCAGTAGCAGGAGCACTCTGCCTCTGGTACTGGAACTTGATCTTTATGTGGTTTTTATCTTGGAGTTGGGGAATGGTGAAGAAGGCCAAATTCTGCAGAGGAGTTGTGTTTGTAACAGGTGCTGACGAGAGAAAACATCTCCTACACCACATTGCCCAGAGCAAGTCATGGATACCAGGGCATGGAGGCAGTGGGCAGAAGTTGGGTTCAGGATGGACTTGCAGCTGAGTTGAAGCAGAGAGGGTTTTTGGCCTTTGCATGTTCTCTGCCTTTGCAAACACCCATGCGTATGCCCCTGTTTTGCTTTCTCTGCAGTCCTACACAGAGGACAATTCAGTACCAGTCAGGACAGTTTAGATCAGCTGTGGAAAGGATGGAAATGAAGTTATTCATATGGCAGCAGCTAAAACTTTTGAGGCCACTCTGAGCTGCGTTTGCTCTACAACCACCCCTAGACCCATGCCTGGGCATTGAGCTGCAACATGCAAAGCAGGAGCAAACAGCCCCATGTACATAAAACAGTTCCTTCCTGGATGTTGCTGGCTAAACATTGTCCAACCACTGCAAACAGGCTGTCCCTGCAAGGTCCCCCATCCCTCTGCTGCAGAGATACCTGAGCCAGAAGCAAGCTACTGCAGCAACCTGGAGCTCTGGGTGGGCCAGGAGGCAAAGTAAATCAGTCTCCACCACCCCCCTCCGTGCTCTGCTCCACAGTATCCAGGCAGGTTACGTGAATGCACCAACAGCAGAGAACAGCCAATTGGAAGACACAGTTATCCTATAATCTGGGGTTTGTACTGAGCTTGTGAATCAGATATGCGGCCTTGGGAAGTGGGTGTCTGCTCTCATGAATCTCAGGCAAAGATTTTGAGAAGTGGAGCTGATCATATGTTCCTTCCTATGAGGAAAATTTCTATTAAAAAAATCTGCAGTTTGAACGAAAGCTGAAAATCCCCAATATTTTCACTGTGAGGAAACGCTTCAGGAGTCCCTGGGAGGTTTCAGTGGAAATCAGGTGCTGCTACTCTCTTTTCTGGACCCACCTTTCTGGGTGTCTCTAACGATCTACACTCTTGGGGATGGAAAGCTGTGCAAAGTGGCAGTTGTGTAGTGATGAGAACTTTGGGAAGAGGAGGCTGAAAGAAAGCCCAGTTTACAGAAAACTTGGTGCCTGTGCTCCAGCTCCTGAGAGGCATTACTGTGGCCTTGCAGACTCCAGATACCCCAGTGTTCAGACTGAGTTTTTTCTTTTTTCTTCATAAGAGAATTGTCATAATTTTTCTGAATTAGGACCATCCCATTCTGTTCTTAAAGAACAGAACATGAGGAAGGTTCCTTCCAACAAAATCATAACTGCCTAGAAGGAAAGCTTCATGAGGAATGTCCTGCTCCTCATAAACACGTGGGCTGGGGAATGGAGCTGGCAGGGATCTTTACCTCCCCCAGTTTCCTTGGCAGTTGTTCCCTGTCTTCTAGCCAGTCTTGCTTTGGATACCCACACAGAGCGGATGGCATCCAGACAGCTGGGTACAGAGGAAGGGATGAAGGGCTCTGGGACATCCATGAAGACTCCCATCAAGACTCTGTGTTTCTGCAGTCTTTGACTTAAGCCTCCTGCCCAGAGTGTTGGGTCAGAGCCTGACTAGCCTGGGATCTCCAGCTTGAGTCCACCCCTTTTGGGAGAGGATCTCTATTTTTAAGGTTGGTAGAAGAGCCCTGAAGGTCAGACATGTCCTTAGAAAGACTTGTCACAGGCCAGGTGGTACTTAGCAGAGGAAGTCTGAGAGGTCAGCGCTGCCTGTGAGGAATGAGTGGGTCAAGGCAACAAGGATCATGCATGTTCCTCATGAGACATGATCTCTAGTAGAAGAGATGGAGAGACACCCTCTTAAAGTTAATCTCTATATCTCCTTTATGCTCATGTCTCTGATCTGGGCAAAGTTCAAGTGTGAGCTGGGCACCCTGGGCACCAGGCAGGTTGCAGGAGCTGGGTTTTTGGGAAGTGAAAGGCAAGGCCTGAGCTAATGGATGAGAGTCAGAGGCCAAGCAAGAAAGGATTGTTGGACTCCTACTGCCTGTTGAACTCTGTCAGCTCTTGGTGTTTCAAAGACCCTGAAGAGGAACAGGATCTTTAGAGGTGACTTCTTCAGTGCTGAGTCTCCTTTCAATCCCTCAATGCCTTATTTATCCTTTGGTGTTTGTTACAAAGCAGGAGTGTCTGGGTACATTGTTGTGGTGGTTGACCTTGGCTGGACAGCAGGTGCCCACCAAGCCCTCTATCATTCCCCTCCTCAACAGGACAGGGTGAAGAGAAAATAAGATGGAAAAAAATCATGGATCAAGATAGAGGCAGTTTAATAAAGCAAAATCAAAGGCTGCACATGGAAGCAAAGGAAATCAGATTTATTCCCTCCTTCCTATCAGCAGGCGATGTCCAGCCACTTCCTGGGAAGTAGGGCTTCAGTACACATAGTGGTTGCTCCAGAAGACAAATGTCGTAACAGTGCCCCCCGCCCCCTTTCTCTCAGCTTTTATTGCTGAGCAGATGTCATATGGTATGGAATATCCTTTTGGTCAGTTTGGGTCAGCTGTCCTGGCTATGTCCTCTCCCAAGATCTTGCCCACCCCCAGCCTGCTGGTGAGGGAGGAATGTTGGAGAGACAGCCTGGGTGCTGTGCGTGCACTGCTCAGCAGTGGCCAAAACACTGGTGTGTTATCAACACTTTCCTAGCTACCAATACACGGCACAGCACTATCAGGGCTGCTATGAGGAAAATTGACTCCATCTCAGCCAGACCCAATACAATTGTTAATTAATATTCTCCTGTGACCCCCTGATAATTGGTGTGTTTAATTGGGTTTCAGCTGATGCTGAGGCTGGGTGTTCAGGAGTGGGGCTCTGCTCTAAACAGACTTTTCTTGCAGTGTGTCCTCAGCCTCTCCTTCTCTCATAGCCCCATGGCTCAGATCCCCAGAACCTGCCTTTACCGATCGAGACCACCTTTAGGTCATGCTTGACCAGGTGGAGCCACATGTATCATTGACAGTATCCTTCATCATACCAAATGCTATTAAGTACCTTTGGGAGGTGGCCTCACATTTACATGCGCTTTTGCATTAGTCAGCAGTAATGCAAAAAATAACTAAGGCTGGCCTCAAGGTCCAAAAAGTGATGCTTGATGCTTGTGCCTTCTTTCCCCTTCAGCAGTTTAGTGACAGGCAAGCATCACTGGTTTTTAAGTGACCATCTTCCGTTCCCCCTCGCTGGAGGTCCACCATCACAACCCGAACCACCCCATCACCGTTTATCTCTGAGCTGGTCCCTGGAGAAGCAGAGCTGTGAATGGCTTCTACAACTGTACCTGCTCTTACGGAGAAGTGGGGGGCAGAGGGTGGGAGCTGGCAGACACCTTGATTTATTCATTCTTTGATCTGATGTGGGCTTGCATAGGGCCTCCTGCACACTCAAGTACTGCATAAGGGGAAGGCTGGACTCTGTCTTGAGACTAATAAAAGACACCCTGATCTTGGCTTTGCCCTAGTCCTCCACGTGGGCTTGCACAAGCTGCTCCATGCAGCTCAGGCTCAGCAAGCATGGGCAGGAGCTATCTCCGAGGGGAAAGGACTGCCATGGGACTGGCAGTGAGAGGTCCATTTGCCTGTATAAAATCACAGCAGTGATAGGAATTTGTCTGAGAATGGTGTTGATAGCAAGATCTTTCATAATTAAGACATCAATTAAATTCTTGAAAATTAGGCAGAAATATCACATAGCGCATTAACTGGAAAATTTCCAACCAGTGTGATCCTATGGCCTTGTGATGGGTGGGTTAATTATCCCTCATTAAATAGAGCTGAAATCAATCTCAATGTCTGTTATTTCAGTCTGGCAAAAGCAGTGAGAGCTCACTGTTTTCCCAAATTTTCTGCCTGTTATACCTGAGGCAGGCAGGTGAGGCTCCCAGACATGAACCCCCCCCTGTGCCCTGTGTCCCCGTTTCTCCTCCCCCAGTCAGAACTGCATTGCATTAGGAGCTCTGCATCCTTTCCCTGAGGGATGAGAGAGAGGACTGGAGGTCCCATCACACTCGTGGGAAGACTAAGCCTGGAGAAATGGAGAGAGTAGCCCAATTACCACATGCCCATGAATTGTCCACAGACAGCACTGAGGTCTGCATCCACATCTCTCCTGTAGTCCCTGGCTTCTGCCCTTGTACCGGGTCTGGCTGAGCCAGAATTGGTTTTCCCCTGTAGCAGCCCTCATGGTGCTGTGTTTTATGTTGGGAGCTGGCAGGGTGTTGATAGCACACTGGTGGTGTGGCTACTGCTGAGTAGTGCTTACACAGCACCAAGGCTCCTTCTGACATTTCCCCCCCACAGTGGGACGGGGTGGGCAAGATCTTGGGAGGGGACACAACCAGGACAGCTGACCCGAGCTGACCAAAGGGATATTCCATACCATATGACGTCTGCTCAGTATAAAGCTGGGAGAAAGGAGGAAGGGGGTGGGGTCACCCTTGGTCCTCCGAGGCAACCCCTACGCGTATGGGAGCCCTGCTTCCTGAGAAGGCCCGACATCACCTGTTCATGGGAAGTAGAGAATAAATCTGTTTTCTTTTTTTTGCTTCCGCGCACGGACCTTTGCTTCACTTTGCTTATATTAAAACTGCTGTTGTTTTACCCACAAGGGTTGTGGGTTTTTTTTTTTCCTATCTTATTTTCTTTCCCCTCTTTGCCCTGTTGAGACAAAAAGGGGAAGGGGGGGAAGTGATAGAGCGACTTGGTGGGTACCTGGCATTTAGCCAAGGTCAAACCACCACAGCCCTTTACAGTAGTCCCTGTAATCCCTCTTGCTCAGACATGGTCTGGAAGAGACCTTGCGGGTCACCAAATCAGCCTGTTCCTTTGAAGTGACCACCCCAAGTGATCCAATAGCATGGAGGAAAAATGCAGCACCTCTAGGCAGGAGCTGGAGGCTCCAGCCTGACTGTGTCTCTGCCAGCAGAGCAGGGAGTCTCTGTTAATCAGCACTCAGCTTTTAGTAATTACATTATTTATTGCAATAAGAAAACAGAATAATAATGATAATCACAAGAAAGGAATTAGCCTGGCCAGAATGAGGCTGTTAATTTTGCTGTGTCAGGTTTGACGGGATCAGTTTCTGGAGCATTTTTCTTGGAATGGTTCAGCCTCTGCTAAACTCACTTACTAGAAGCTGTCTGCACTGCCCCTGCTAAGCCATAGTCTCAAGGTCAACACCAAGCACCACTCTATGGGGAGTGTAGTAATGCAGGGCCTGAGGTCAACGGATGAATAAACACACCTTTCCCTTATTATAAATCTCTTTTATCCCATGTGCTCTGAATACAGCCGCTTTCCTTTGGCTCCAATTTGCAATTTATATGCCAGTGTTTTCACTGCTGGAAGAATCAATACACCTGGACAAGACTTGAAATCAACAGGATCCAGTACTGGCCAAAGAAGGCGGCTGGAATTTATTTGGAAGGTGAACTCCCAAGCTTTATCTGCAAATTAAAGTTGTGTGGACGGGCTTGGGGAGGGGGGACACACAGCCCCAAGCCATGTTCTGGGCCATGCAGACCTGCTGTCAGATCCAGTGGAGTCCTGGCTCCTATCTCATCCTGCTCACACTTGCTGTTTTTCTTGTGAGTCTCCCAAAAAATTTTCCGGGGGCTCAAACCCTCCCTGATTAGCCTGAGGTTGCAACACCTTTGCTTTAAGTCTTTATGAGTTACTGAGTTAGAAAAGAAAAAAAGCATCTGTGTCTAGAGGGGGGAAAGAGTGGGAAACATAAAGCTTTCTATGTCCTTTCAGGCAGCAGCCTGTAGCTGTGGCTTCCACCCGAGGCGGTTTTCAAGCTCTAATGAAATCCTCCTCTCCGAGGGGAAGGCATTAAAAACAAACAAGCAAATCTTAGAAAACCTGAAGGCGGCTTGATTATTTTTAAGCATTTCCAGTGCTGTCACCTCCAGTGATTTTAATTGCAAGTTCTGAGATGCTGGGAGATTCTTTCAGTCCTGGGATTGGCTCTATTTTGTTTTTAAGAAATGGGGGTGGAAAATGTAATCTATGAATGCTCTGACACCAGAACAGTCACCCAGAGTGGGCTAAAGAGGAGTTTCTTCCCATATCCAGTTTTGGAAACCGTAGAATCCTCACATTTCTGCAGTTTCCAGACATCCATCTTTTAAGATTAAAATTTTCAGCCAATTATTTCGGTTTTGAGTTAAAGACTTTTTTTTTTTTTTTTCAATTACAGACTTAAAGTATTGAGTTTTCTAACTGGAACTAAATGCTTGGAGTACAGCAGGAAAGGATCATAGCATGTCATGGTTCAGCTCTTCACCCTGGCACATGCTTGTCTGCATTTGTTTTCAGCTCTCCCAGACTGTATCTTAGCTTTTTTCATCTGAAACCCACTACTTTATATCCTGTCCATGATGGACATGAACCAACTAGTCTGTTCCTCTTTGCAGTTGTACCTGGAGACATACTGTTTGCATTCAGTCTTCCCTACATGAAATGAATCCAATTCATACAGTTGTCTTTCACAGATCTGTTTTTCTTGCCTTCCTCTCTTGCCTTGCCTTGAACTCTCTAGTTGCTCCACATCTTTCCTCTGCCACAAACTTGTCCTGCTGCTCCAATGGGTCTTCTATCCATGCTGAGGAGGGAGGCAGGGTTATCTCACATACCTTAAAGGTGTTGGTGTTGCTGCCTTTTCTACATCCCTGGAAGGTGCTCCTCTTCCTCCAGCAGCAGGACTTTATTGCAGATGCTGCAACATGTGATCTCTCCCATGCAACGGCCCTCTTACTGCCTATAGCCACTGAGCCACTGGCAAGCCTTCTGCACGTGGTTATCTCTGTCGAATTTGCCTTACCCTGTACCTACATCTAGTCTGGAAAATATTTCACTTAAAAAAACCCCCAAAAACACCAAAAAAAGGAAGAAGTTTTGGTGGGCCCTGCGTGGATTATCAGACCAAGAATATCTGTATTTTTTTCTGTTTCTAGGTCTCTGAGGATATTTTCTGTCTGCTTTTACTGACAGGAGCAGAGCACCCATTTGTAAACTGATGGAGAATTTCGAAACTGCCGCCTGCGGAGAAGGGCATGAAAGAAACCCTTGCCCCGGTGCTGACCATTTTGTGGCAAGCAGAGCATAGGGCCATTCACTCTTCATAGCAGGCAGGCTGAAATGGGCTGTTAAGTAGGACTTATTTGACTGATTAAATCTCTTAATTATCATGCTACTTTTTTGTATGTGGGAACAAGAGTTGCTTCCCTATACACATGACAGAAGTGACCAGGGTCTCTTGGCCACTGTCTTGAGCCCCAGTGCAGGAGAGCTACTCTTCATGCACACATAGTTTGGCTGTGTTGGCTTGGCATGCTTGGACCTCTCCCAGGACAAGTCTGTCCTGAGGATCATGGGTTGCCCTTGCTTGCCTCTTGCTCTAGACCTTCTGTGGTATGATTCAGCCTCTCAACCCACCAAAGGGAATGTGGAAATCACATACAGAAGTCCCTCCTGATCCACTTTCTTTTTATCCTCTCTCTCTCCTGCTGATGAAGTCAGTGTTTAGTCGAGAGGGTCTGTATAAGGAGCTACCAACCTTCAAGCAATGACAATTTATCTCCTAAATCGAAAGAAGACACATCATAAATCAACTGCAGGGGCCCCTTACTTTGAGGTTAGTTGTGCAGAGTGAAATGCAGCTGGTCTTCATTGGGAAGTAGAATCTTTCCCTGAATCCAGTCTAAAAAGGAGTTGGCTTTCAAATTATAGGTTTTGCAGCTTTCCCATTTAGACTCCAGCAAAATAACTCAGTAGTGATGGGTCCAAGGCATCCCCTGACTAAGCTGCCAGACCCTTAGGATGCAATACCCAGGTAAGATCCTCTTCCCCCATGTACCGTGATTTTTTACTTCTTTAATGCACGGGGCAGCTTCAGCTCTCCCAAACATAGTCCACCAGTGGAACTAGGTTTAGTCTTAACTCTGCAACCTTTTCAGAGGACACAGCAGAGCTTGTATTTAATCACCACCTGCATAAACCTCTAAAGTGGCAGGTAGCCATGGTGGGGAGATTTTTTTTCACGCCATGGGGTCTGTGATTAGTGTGACAGGGCTGGGACAGAGCATAAATAGTCTGCCACCTTCACCTCTGTATGAGACTTTTAACTGTGTCACGGCCCGTGCTGTAACTGTGACTAGGTTGTTTCTGTGGCACTGAGGTCTTGCGCAAGGCTTGAAGCACATCTGAGATTCCTTGCTCCTGATCTCCCAGCCTCACCTCATAGCTTGAAGTGAGGTTTGCACAGATGGTTTTACTCCTGCAAGGGGACAGGTTACCTCTTCCAGGGAGAACCATAGCCCAGACAGCCCAGCCATGACAGTCCAGCTCAGACTTCTGTGGGCAGGAACCACCAAGCCAAGGGTCTGTCCATGGGGCAATGGGCTGCAAATGCAAAGAGGCCAAGTTAAACCTCCTTTACCAAGGACCATCACATGCCTCCAGCCTTTAAGAAGAGGAACAAGGTCCAACATGCTGTTCCTATCTGTGCTGGATAATTTAGCACAGAAAAACTATTTTCCCAAATCTGCTATGGGACCACTCAAGGTGGAGAGGTCATCACAGGGGGTGAGTCCCATAGCAAAGCCTCATGTCTCTGCAGGGGTTATGAGGCACAGAAATCTGTGCTTGCCTTCCTGACCATGCATGCAGAGGGAGAGCTTTTTCAGTTAAACAAAACCAAAATAATTTTACCCAACTGCCATTTGGGGACAGTTAATGAATCATACTCTAGCCCAAATGAATTTTATGTTCCCACATGGTAAACAGGAGCATCCTTTCAGTGATGAGTCCTAGGCAGACCACAACAAAATTGATTTTTCTTGAACCAAGCTTTGCTTGCAGTAAGAAAAGTTACAATACATAGATCTTGCTATTGGCAAAGCAGGAGCCAACATTAGGCTTTTCTATTTGCAGTACCTCACTGGTATCACAAAGCAAAGTCTGAAACAGGTTGGAGGAATCTGGCAGAGTTTTTGACAAGACAGATGGACTGCTGGGATAGCACAGCAGGATTACTGGATAAGAACCAATTTTTATGGATGTTGCTGGCTCTCTAAGAAAATGATTCTTCCTCCTCTCCCCAATTTGAGGATTCACAAGTCAGGTCACGTTCTTACCCCAGCCTCCTCCATCTTTATGTCAATCTAGTTATCCATCCCCATGTAATGAGAAGTGGTAAGAAGGTATTGTCAAAATGTGGGCAATGGCTTCAGTTCCGGACCCATCAGCAACTTCGCAACTATTTCTCTATAATCAGTCTTCATCACAGAAAAGGTAAAATATAGCTTGAAGAAAGGCACTGACCTAAGTTTGGAAATGTGTACTCTGAAATCTTGGTCCATGAGATCTCCCTGTCTCCCCAATAGACTGGGGACACTGAAAGGGAATCAGGATCTATTTTATTGTGTAATCAAATTTAACAGCCAAAGTACGGAGCTGATGGTGGAACAGAGAGTTAACTGAAGTCCTGCAAAAATGTGGGGATGTCAGTAAAAGTATGATTAAGACATATTTTTATGAAATGAAAGAAAAGTGTTTTCTGAAATTTAAAATACACAAAGGTGCACTGTCATCTTGGAAGAAATAACAGCTTTGATGCATTATAGTTGTGGTCAATTCCATTCAACTGACTGACCAAGCATTTGGAGAATTCTCTGCATTTTGGAGAAGACTTGTATCTGGGTTTCAGACATACTTTTGAGAAGCTAAGAATCTTCCAAGAAAATATGTTCAAGTTCTTCAGATCCTTTTGCTTGTTTTCAGGAAAAGCGTAGTACTGCATGCAGTTTGCCCTAATGCATCTACTGGTAATGGTCAATGTAAGGACATGGAGACCTGAACTGAAGTATGTTTTAGCTGCCCAGCTGCATATTCTGTGTCCTGGACAGATGTGAAAATCCTGCACTGAAATGCAGACATTTCCCACTATCAATCTTGTTTTTCCTCATACCTACTGGATTGACACTAAGTCGGTGTGGAGGTTTCATGATTACAGGGTGGATGGTAGTCCTAATGTCTATAGCTCAATTATTTCTAAGATGGAGATCTGCTACCCTAGATTGATCTATGCTGCCTGCGCAGTGAGGCACCACTATTTGAACACAGTGGGATGGAAACAGTGGAAAAACTGCTGGGTTATTATTACATTTATCTCTTAAACTTGAGCAGTAGGTGGGGAAGCAAAAGAGACAGCTTGTTTTGAAGAGACAGGGAATCACTTGTTCTGGGAGTTACATCTGAGGAGGGAAAACAAAGCATCACTTTTCCTCTTGGGAGAAGAAAAAGCTTCAGGTCTGCAAGGAAGCCTGCAAAGAAGAGTATCATCAACAGTGTTATCCTTTAGACAAGATGAAGCATTGACAAAATGAAACATCCCAGCCTGGCCCAGGCTGGGAACAACCTGACTGGACCTACATCAGCCCAAGTCTAAACATGAGGATGTGTTTGTAGCACTGGAGGTATGTAACCTTCAGGTACCTCTCTGGAGGTGTGTGGCCTCCAGCTTTGAAATGACCCCCTGCTATGGCCATTTCTGAGAAACGCTTTTTGGTTTCAGTGACCCAGCACAAAGTTACCACAAAGTCATCACATATAAAGCTGGCTCCTTCATCTGAAAGGCTTTCCTTGCTAATAACGTAGGAGCGTGTTGCTCATGGCTGGGCACAGAGAGAGCAGGGCAGAGCTGGGGAGTCTGGTCACACACTCCTGTGAGCTCAGCAGGACGTATTAAGAAATATCCCTGAGCCTCATAGTGGTGGGAAGGAAGGGGTCATATTTTTAATGAAGCGCACATCACCTGTTTCAGATGAAACAGAAAGGCCCCCTAGGGATTTAATTGTATGCAAACCACAAAAGAATGGTCATTAATTTTCTCCCAGCTCATAACATACAATTTTCCACTAATATGAAAGCTTTAATAAGACTACCCATAACCTTTATGTGTTCTGTAGCAGTCAAGGAAATTACAATTATCTTGTGCTTGCAACAGAATGGGTAATCCCATCAATAGGAAAAATGTCATCTCATGAAAAGGTTCCCAGCCAAAAGCCATCATTACTGTATCATGTAATTTGTTAGGTTGTAGTTAATACAGATCCATGATCACCTTGGGTAAGGGTTAGGACTTTGAGAAGGGAGTTTTAATGCTCTCCTAATGGAGCTTTGACACATGGAGGTTAAGCAGAGTCTTGCGCATTACCCCTTTTTGTACAGGTCAGGGATCTTGCCATTGCAGTGGCCAGGCTCCCTGTGGGGGCCCAGAGCCAGGATGCTGCGGGACCGAGTATCCCATGTTCTCCCTGCAAGCTGCAGAGGCGGCTGCTGTTCACGGCGTCTATACAGCACTGAGACTGTTGTCAGGACAGGTATTCTGACAGCACTGATGTCAAACTTGCTGTTTAATTGAAGACGATTTTTCTCACCTTCTGCCTGGCTTTCCCAGGAAGACTGCAAACCGGCAAGCTGTCCTGTTACTCCGTTTCACTAGGTGGAGATCTTTAGTTGTCCACTAGTGCTGGGCTCTTGTTTTTCAGTCTGTGCAATCAGGATCCTCTGAGAAACTCGGCTGATGAATTTTTAGATGCTCTTTCAGATCTTTAATTTTCCTCTGGGATATACAGCTCTCTTTGCCGAGAACATATGGGCTGACAGGAAATAGGTCTTTTTGTGGTTCCACTTTTAGAACATTCCGTGTCTGATTTTTATCATTTATTGACTGATGAGAATGAAAACACTTGAAGGAAGATTTGACTAACAAACTAATGAAAAGTGAACGAGAGCATAAACAATGAGTGTGAAGAGCTCTCTATTACCAACATCGTGCAGCGAAGAGATCCCGATGTCTCTGGCAGCCCTGCCAGAACACACTCCCACAGAGGTGCTCCAGACATACCCTGACCTAAGTAGGACTAAAACTCAGCCCAGTCCTTCTTAAGTCGAGCTCTTGCAGAGTGTCATCTTGATGTCATCTTGAGCAGAAATTTTGTTACTAAAATGCATAGCTTTCTCTGAGCAGCCCTCAGCAAGCAAAGTAGTACACACACTCATATTTCTTTGGAGAGAGATGGGGAGTTAAGATTGGCAGGGCCAGCAGGATTAAGCAGCACTCTGTTCCAAATTTCTGTTTAGCAATAGCAAAGAAAAATGAGATCCCATGGGTAGAAGGTCAGTGTTTCTCCACAATAATTCTCTCCACTGTAGCCAGTAACTAATTAGGAGGCTAGCTGAACCCCGAGTGTTGTCAGAAGATGAATATTAAATTGACAAATCTTGGATACATACAACTAGGTGCCTTAAATTTGACAATAACATTTCTGGTAAAACAAAATAGTAACTAATAAAAAGGTCAAATGGATGTGGCAACCGCTCAGGGCAGGTTTCTGGACATTTGTTTAGGGATTCCCATGGAAATTTGAATGAAAAATTAAGATCATTGAAAAAGAATATTTTATTTTTTGCCACAAGGGAGCATTGAAAACTTTCCAGATCTTCACTTGAAAACAAAGATGTTCAGCTGAAAATTGGTATTTTGTCAAAAATATTTTAGAAATATTTAAGTTCAGGGGCAAATCTGTACAACGGATTGCTGAAATCTCTTCAAGCTATTCTTTCAAAGAAAGACTGAAAAATGTCTTGCAGAGAAATATTTTTCAGATAAGTGTTAGCAAAATGCTTTTGAGTGGATCATTGCAACTTGCTTTCACTTAGCAGCTTGTGTTGTGAGTTTCTGTTTCATCTCTTCACAGCTACCTGAGGTTGCTGCACAATGGTTGGCTGCATTTTTTACTTAGGAAGGCTAAAATTTCAGTGGATAAGAAAGAGAAACAAGAGCAGAGCTGTGAGCTGGGGGCAGCGGGGAGTGTGACAGGTTCATCTTAGGGTTGTGGTGGGATGAGGTGGTAGATGTTCAATTGGTCTGGCAGCTGGAGGAGAAGGATTGGGATGCAGAAATGCTGCAAGGCAGGAATGCAGAGAAAAGGAGACGAAGGGAAGAAAAGTGACAGAGTAGAGAGCAAATGAGACGAGGGAACTGGAAGAGAGTGTCAGGGAGCTGATTCTGGGCACACCTCTGATCTGTGATGAGGCTGCCTGTTAGATCTTAGGGTGGCAAACCTTGCTTTGAATAGTTCTCAGCATGGGATAAAGTGTATACTCTTCAAAGAAAACAATATTTGCTTGGGAAAGTTTTCTTCTTTGCAGGGAATCACCACAGGCTACAAAAAAAGTTTTTATTTTTCCTTTTCCTCTTCCTTTGCCTTTGCAATTGCTGTTTTGCATTTGTCTTCTCTTTCTTTCTTTCTTTCTTTCTTTCTTTCTTTCTTTCTTTCTTTCTTTCTTTCTTTCTTTCTTTCTTTCTTTCATCCTTTTTCTTCCTTCCTTGCTTCCTTCCTTGCATGTTCTCTCCTGGAATCAGCTGTGATGGTTGCATTGAAATACTCAGACAAGGCAAATGCATCTGTGCTCTCATCTTTTTTCATTTCTGTCAGAAAGATTGATGGATATGTGCAAATGAGGAAAGACTGAGAAATTACTTTGACTCTGTGCCACAGATTTCCTAAGGAACTGAGCCACAAAGACTCTGGCCACTGGAAATATAAGGTGGACTATGGATGGGAGAGTGATGGACTTAGATATTTAATTCAAAGAAATAAGAGGAAGATAGGGAAATGTAGCACTTTATTATGGGAACAAAACCTATCAGATTTCTCCATTTACTGGTGCTGGGTTTGAATCACACAGTTAAATGTGGGAAAGAGATTAAACTCCCCAGAAATTACACTTCCCTCTACCCTTAGTGTCCTGATTGTCATATGGCCTCTGGGGAGAGACTTGGCTCCTTCTGAAGGGTCGTTTCTCCATATATCTTCATCAAAGAAAGATGGCCAGATTTGTTCCCTGGAGGTACCCATCTTTCTCCAGTGACTGCAGGGGGAGCCTTGACACCAAGATTAGCCTGGACAACTTTCAGACTGTGTAAAAGAAATTACCCTTTCTGTGCAAATATGTGAATCAAGCACCAAATGGGGGACTTCTAAGTCTAAGAGTACAGTTATTAGCCAACTGTCTGATAGTTGGCTACTCATAGTAGAGCTTCTGCCAGGACAAAGCAGATGAAAACTTTTAGTTTGCTCTGAAAAGAATAGCTGCCTCAGAACAACTTCAATTAAGATCAACATAAGTTGTCAAGCCTTAGTGGGGGGGGGGAAGAGCAACAGACCACCTGGTATTCAGCTTCAAACAGCCCACAGACAGAGAGCTGGTGTAGGAGGAACATCTGATGGGAGACACAGAGAGGGAGAGTGACCCATTTCCAGGGTTACTGATTCCTAAGCAGTGTCTGTCACCTTGGTATCAGTTTCTTGTGCTACTCTGCTAAGATGACTTTTCTCTGTTTCTCTAGCCCAGCTTCCTGCTTCTGGTAGGACCTATGGAGATGCATCCCAACAGATGAGAGTCTGGACTAAAGCTCCAAGAAGAACAAACCCAGCTTGTGTTTAAGATCCCAGCTGATTTCCACTGAAACAGAGTAGTTTATTCATTGTGGGTTGAACAGAAGGATACAGAAAAGGAAGTGAAGGTGCAGAATGACTCTTGGTCAGTTTGGTTTCAATAGAGCTGTACTTTAATGAAGAAACAAATTCAGTGCTGGAAAACACAAAGTGAGAAAAGAGCTTCTTTTAAAGGCCTTCATGTGGAGAAGCTTCTGTGCTCTTCAGACCACTTCTTTCCTGTAGAGAAAAACAAGAGACAATTAGAAATAAGGCATCAGCTTTAGTATGCTTTTAAGTGCTGGATCAGTTACCCAATGGAAGTGGTGCAGTTCTCACCTTCTGCTTCCTCAAACCCTTATTGTGTACTTCTTTGGTAATGCCAGTTTAGTCAAGATAAAGTTGATGAACTCAGTCCTGAATAACTGGGAGAAATTCTGCTGCCTAGGGCACACAGGAGGCCAGAGAAGAATTCTAAAGTTTCTTGCTGATCTTTGAACACCTGCTTGGCTACCGCAGCAGTCAGGATACAATCACTTTAATGGAGAAAGGTATCTCACATGATCCTGGGGCTCAAAACAGCTTGAAAGCCAGGAAACAGTTCAGAATAGAACTGACTGTATGGAGACCTGGATCCCTCCAGAGCAGGATTTCTGAGATCAGGTCACCAGAGGAGAAACATCAGCATTTGAGAGTGGGAATCTGAGATCTTCCTTCCTTCTCTGGAGCAAAGAAATCTGAAAGAATCCCTTAATATCCTTATAGCCAAACTGGTGGATACAGACTAGATTAAGATGGTAATTTGGGTAGGAAATTGCCTGGAACACTCGCTTAAAGGACTGTAATCAATCTTACAAAGCACAATTGGTGGCTGGTTACTTGCAGGATGCCTTGGGCTGATACTGAGGTCAGTGCTGTTTAACGTCTTCACTAACAGCCTGGATCATGGGATGGAGTGCATTTTCAGCAAGTGCGTGGATGAAAGCAGGCTGGGAGGGAGTGGTCAATACCCTGGGAAGGGCAGGGCTGCTCTTCAGATGAACCTCATGAACTTCAACAAAGGAAATTGCCAGACTCAGTGCTTGGGATGCAATAACTCCATGTAGCAGGACAGGCAGGCAGCCAATGGGCTAGAAAGCAGTTTAGCAGAAAAGGACTTGGAGATCCTGGTGGAAAACATATTGAGCACAGGTCAGGAGCATGATGTAGTACAGACAATGGCCAAAAATATATTGGGCTGTAGTAGCAAGGCTGTAGCAAGCAGGGCAAGGAGAGCGATTATTCCCCTTTATTGCTGACCTGTGAGACCACATCTGGAAACTGTGTCCAGCTTTGGGGTCCCTGAAGAAAGACATTGATATACTGGTGTGAGTCCAGTGGAGGCAACCAAGATAATTAGAGGGCTGGAGCATATGATGTATGGAGACAAGCTGCAGGAATGGTGCTTGTTTAGCCTTGAGAAGAGAAGGCTAAAGGGGGAGACGTACGTTATTACTGTCTTCAACTCCAGTGGGAAGATGTAGAGGAGACAGTCCCCGACTCTCCTTGGAGGTGCATGGAGTTTGGCTGAAAGGCAAGAGGAAATAGTTGAAATGCAGGAAACACTGAATAGAATTTTAAGTCTGGGGGTTCTCAGTCACTGAAACAGGAGCCCAGTATGGCTGTGGGATCTTCATTCCTAAAGATATTCAAAGCTCAACTGTACAAGGCCATGAACAATCTTCTCTAACTGAGAAAATTGCTCAATCTACATAATCTTATGTTTTGATAATTGTCATCTTGCAGCCACCTAACAGAAAGCAAACATGAGAAGGAACAAGAGAAGGAGTTTATGTCTGATGCAAGAACAGGCTGTTTATCAGTCAGGCTGGGGTATCCTGTCCTTCAGAAGCTTCACAAATATGCCATTCAAAGTAGATATGTTTAGTGAAATTTGCAGAAAAGAAGATGGACCTGACACACCAAGGTGAGTCTTTGCATGACTTATCGTCATGGATTGGCAGATGCTAAACAGGGTGTGCAGTGTCTCTTCAAGGCAATATATTTTAACTGAAAAAGTTTTTGGATGAAGAGCAGCTGTTAATCATATGGAGGAGTTAGACTCAATAAGAATTGTACTTTTCTGGAAAGAAAACACCTTCAGAAATCCCTGGTGAAAACACTCAGTGCTCTCTGAACTTCTGGAGATGCAGCAAATCCCAGTGTCCAACAAATGGCACATTTTCCTTATTCTCAGCTGGCCTCAATATGTGCTGCAGGGAGGTGGAAGAGATTTCTGTGCTGACCTCCACAGCAGGACAGGATGTCTGCTGGAAGGATGTAAAGTCCTCCATGTCCTGCTGCCCAATATCCCACAGGGATATTGTTTAAGGAGATGAACTAAATGCTAATCTGTCTCTTACTGAGAGTTTGCCTTTCTTTTATCCTCAAACCCAGCAGGCTGCCTTCATATAGTGGGCTAAGTCCCAAAGTCCTACTTCAGCGGTTCTAGAAAAGGTTTGCAGTAATTCCCAGTGCTCTGTCTTTCACCCTTAAATCCCCACTTTCCTCTTCTTATGTCCCCAATCTGTTTGGGCCCAGGGACTTGGACTGAGATTTGCCCATTGTGCTGTATGCAGACTGTCTAGCTGCACACAGGATGGTGCTGTCCAAAAAAAAGGCATTTTCATTATGTGCTGGGCTGAGAGGCAGCTGTGGTCTTGCAGCAGGACATGCAGCTGTGACTCTTAGCAGGATGGATGTTCAGAAGCAGAGTGTGATGCCCTTCATGCAAGGAAGGGTGCAGCGGGAGTCAACTCCTCTGCCTGCAAGAACCCTTGGGATTTGTGTTCTTCAACTTGCTCAGTAAAAGCAATGTTACTGTGATTCATGTGCAGCCACAAAATGTCCTACGCTGTCATTAGAATCATAGAATCATAGAATGATTTGAGTTGAAAAGGACCTTAAAGACAATCTAGTTCCAACCCCATTGCATTGGGCAGGGACACCTTCCACTATCCCAGATTGCCCAAAGCCCCGTCCAACCTGGCCTTGAACGCTTCCAGGGAGGGGGCAGCCACAGCTTCTCTGGGCAACCTGTGCCAGGGCGTCCCCACCCTCCCAGTGAAGAATTTCTTCCTTACCTCTAATCTAAATCTACCCTCTTTCAGTTTAAAGTCATTACCCCTCGTCCTATCACTACATGCCCTTGTAAAAAGTCCCTCTCAGGCTTTCCTGTAACCCCCTTCAAGTACTGTGAGGCCGCTCCAAGGTCTCCCCAGAGCCTTCTCTTCTCCAGGCTGAACAACCCCAACTCTCCCAGCCTGTCCTCATAGGGGAGGTGCTCCAGCCCCCTGATCATCTTCAAGGCCTCCTCTGGACCTGCCTGAGCAGGTCCGTGTCCTTCATATGTTGGGGGCCCCAGAGCTGGGCACAGTACTCTAGGTAGGGTCTCATGTGAGCAGGGTAGAGGGGTAGAATCACCTCCCTCGCCCTGCTGGCCACACTCCTCTTAATGCAGCCCAGGATGCAGTTGGCTTTTTGGGCTGCAAACGCACATTACTGGATCACGTTGAGCTTCTCATGAACCAACACCCCCAAGTCTTTCTTCACAGGGCTGTTCTCAATCCAGTCATCACCCAGCCTGTATCTGTGCTTGGGATTGCCCCGACCCATGTGCAGGACCTTGCACTTGGACTTGTTGAACTTCATGAGGTTTGCACGGGCCCACCTCTCCAGCCTGTCCAGGTCCCTCTGGATGGCACATCCCTTCCCTCCAGTGTATCGACTGTACCACACAGTTTGGTGTCATCAGCGAACTTGCTGAGTGTGCGCTCAATCCCACTGCCCATGTCGCCAACAAAGATGTCAAACAGTGCCGGTCCCTAAGGAACACCACCTGTCACTGCTCTCCACTTGGACATTGAGCTGTTGACAACAACTCTTTGAGTGCGACCATCCAGCCAATCCTTTATGCAACAAGTGGTCCATCTGTCAAAATGTTTAAAATGTTTAAAAATGTTTCCTCTTTTCCAGTCAGTGAGAACTTCGCCGGACTGCCACGACTTCTCAGATATGATGGATAGTGGCTTAGTCACTTCATTTGCTGGTTCCCTCAGGACCCGGGGATGCATCTCATCAGGTCCCATGGACTTGTGCACCCTCAGATTCCTTAGATGGTTTTGAACCTGATCTTCTCCTATGGTGGGTAGTGCTTTATTCTCCCAGTCCTCACCTTTGACTTCTGCATCTTAGGCGGTGTGGCTGGAGCACTTGCTGGTGAAGACTGAGGGAAAAAAGTCATTGAGTATCTCAGCCTTTTCCATGTCCTGGGTAAGCAGGTCTCCCATTTCCTTCTGGAGAGGGCCCACATTGTCCCTAGTCTTCCTTTTATCACTGACATATCTGTAAAAACTTTTCTTATTGCCTTTGCAGGGCTTTGGCTTTCCTAGCCTGATCCCTGGCTACCCAGGCAGTTTTTCTGTATTGCTCCCAGGATACCTGTCCTTGCTTCCACCTTCTGTAGGCTTCCTTTTTGTGTTTGATTTTGTCCAAGAACTCCATGCCTATGCATGCAGGCCTCCTGGCTTTTTTACCTGCCTCCCTCTTTGCTGGGATGCATCACTCCTGAGCTTGGCAGAGGTGATCCTTGAATATCAACCAGCTTTCTCGGGCCCTCTTGACTCCAGAGCTTTATCCACATTGTTCTACCAAGCAGATCCTTGAAGAGGCCAAAGTCTGCTTTCCTGCTCTCCTCCTTGCTGCCCTAAGGATCTTAAATTCCACCATTTCGTGATCACTGCAGCCAAGGCTGCCCTTGAGCTTCATGTTCCCCACCAGGCCCTCCTTGCTGGTGAGAACATGTCTGAGAACTGAATGATCCAATCATGGAGCTGGTCCATTTGCACAGAAGACTTCTCCAGTCTGCTTCCATGGCTCTCCCAAGGTGTATTTCTGAATGCCTCTTCAGTGTGCTTTTCATGAGCACACCCTCCCAGAGCAGAGCAGACCCTCACCTCCCTGTTGCCTGTCAGCAGCTGGGATCTAAAGGTTTGCTCAGCCCAGAAACAGCCCAGGTCACAAAACAGGAGAAAAGACTTGAGGTCCCAGGAGCCAGAACCCCTCCCAGGGCAGGTGGAGTTTATCCCTCAGAGCTCACTGGCCTGAGGTCTCAGCCTGCTTTCTGCCTGTGAGGTGGTTCCTTTAACAATTATTCTGCCACAGATTCCCAGTGCCGCCATGATTGTGGTGTTGCTTAGCTGTCTCCAGCTGTGCTCAGCTGGTGCTGGAGTTGGGGACATGCAGAGAACAGGATGTTATCACCTCCAGGACATCAGTGCTGAGATGTCAGCCAGAGCAGTACCTTCAGGGTTAGCATGGAGACCTTTGCATAGACCTTCACTGCACAGTGAAGAAATGTCCTTAACCTTCTGCATCTTGCAGATGTGGAACAGACATCTCTCACCTCTCTGACACTCTGAGAGATATCAGAGTGCAAGGGACCCAGGAGCTGGTCTGTATAAGAGAAGATTAAGAGGATTGGGATGAAGGGATGTTATTCTCTTCCCTGTGTCACCTCGCATGCTTGGGACCCGTCTCAATTCTTTGTCTGTTCTTGAGGCTGAGGAGAGTCACCTCACTATTGCACCACTCGGACAGCAGCAGAGTGGGGGCTGAAATGCACTTTTCTTTCTTTGTATGTCACAATGAGGTGATGCAGCTGTTCCCTGTTACTCTTTATCTCAATAAGGTCCCATCTGAATGACAGTGCCACCTTCCCCCAGGGATAAAGAGTGTGGGGCAGTGTGACTGTCATTCAGAAGGTGGAAATTCAGCCCTGGGGTGGGGCACTGGTTGTCCAAATGCACCACCAACAGCATCTGTCTTGGCTGGAACCTGCTGCTATGAGGTTCAGCGAGCAGCAAAGCCCAGCAACCTGTAGAGACCATGCAAGCACTAGGCAAGGATGTGCCAAAGAGCTGGGTCCACTTCTCTAAGTTGCCCACCCCTGCCAGAAGTCCCTGCCATTGAGGAATAACCTGATGTCTTCAGATGCTGAGATTCTTGTCAGGATTAATTTTCTAGTTGGTAGAGAAGGCCAATGGCAAAAACTTTTGCCAGGAACAGTGGAGAACACTTTCTAGGGTGGTTGATCTCCTATTCAAGTCTGCACCATTGTCACAAGTGGTGGAGAAAGAAATTATACTGCAAACACAACAAGATAGGTTAGAGACTGAGATCCTAGCAACCAAACCAAGAAGAGGCAGAGCTGACTTGCATATCCATGATGACTACATCTTGCTTCTTAACCCTGCATCCCAACACAACTCACCCCAAGTTGATGTAGGCTCCCTTGTGTGATAGGGATTCAATGGCTTCCATGGCCTGTAGGAGTTTGCAATTATGAGCAGGACTGGGTGTAGAAGGACTTGTTTTTCCATGCACAATCCTTCTGCTTCCTAGTGCTTTATAAAGAGGCTACTGCTGCTGTCAAAGATAGCCCAGTGTAGCTGGAGGACTGCATGCAGATAGCTCCACTGAGGTTCTTCCCAACTGGAGAGGAGCAGGTGAGGGCTGAATATTGTGTAGGAGTGGAGAGATCAGACTTCAGTCTGTAGTACTGGGATGTAATCTGCAGGTAGGGGTCTTTCACAAAATCCCCATGTCGTTCTTGCTGTCCGTTATATGCACATGCACACTAGCTCCGTGTCGTATACCCGAGTACATCCTTGGGATCCATGTCAGCAGATCCTGCATTGGGTCAAAACTTTGTTCCCAGCAGGGAGCCCTGAAGGGACTAGGTCACCACATAAGGGAGGAGAAACCTTCCTTCCTGATGACTGAAAGACCAAGCTAGGACCCCATTTGAGTCCATCCTTGATGGGAGACAACTATCTAGAAATTTTCAGGGCATGAACAAACACCCAACCAGGTAACCATTAACAGAAACTCTCCTGTTCTGGGTCCCAAATGCAAAACTTTCTAAAAATCTGAATCTAGGACTTAGTGAAGCCTCTGAGCACCATGGGTAGAGGAGCCCTCTTCCAATCGAATGTGTCACCTTGCTCCTTCATCTTCTCACATCCCTTGTCCCTGTCACTCAGTAACCTGCTCAGGCTCCCTGTGGTCTTGTGACCCAAATGCTGAGGTCACTGGGTTTCTTTTCCCATTCTTCCTTCTATCCAGTTAGATATATTAGCTTCTGGTCAAGGATAAAACAGGGCAGCTTCCTTGGCTAACCTCAGAGCCTAAGACATCTGTACAGAATAACTTCTCTAGGGTACACAAAACTTCTAAGAAACAGGATGTGAGCACCAGGGGAGTCTGAGACAGCTATCTAGCATTTGACCTGGGCTCCTGTCTGCTCTCTCCCTACCTGCCATCAACATATTTCTGCCCATTGCTTCTTCTTCCCCTTAATTCATGAGAAAACCAGGGTCTTAAATTATTCCATACTAGGGGCAACATGACTAATGTTAGCTCCTGGTGGACAACAAGGTGAACATGAGTTGGTATCTACGAAGGCCAACTGCCTACTAGACTGTATTAGAAGAGTGTAGTGAGCAGGTTAAGGGAGGTGATTATTCCCTTCTGTTTAGCACTTGTGAGATTGCATCTGAAGTTCTGTATCTAGTTTAGGGGCTGGAGAACATGGTGGCTGTGCTGAGACATAGGGAAAGGCTGAGAGAGCTGAAATTGCTGTTAAGAAGAGAAGGCTGAGAGAGCTGTTACTGCTGTTGCCAGCTGACTAAGGGACATTATAGAAAAGGTGGAGCCTGACTCTTAGTGGAGATGCATTGCAAAAGGGCAAGAAACAACAGACACAACAAAGAGGAGTCTCACTAAATGTAAGGGAAAACAAAAATTTAAAAATGAGGGAAACCCAGCCCCAGAGCAAGGGCATAGAGAAAGGTGTTATCTTCATCCTTCGATACTTGAAGCTTGGCTGCATGAGGCCCTGAGCAACCTCCTCTGTCTTTGATGTATCCCTTCTCTGAGCAGGAGGTTAGGCTGGTGACCTCTGGCAGTCCATCCTGACATGAATTATTCTATGAATCTGTGATTTTCAGACTGTGTGGGGAGAAGAATGATGCTGGAGACCTGATCCCAGCAGGGGTGAGTTCACTTAGCCTCTAACCAGAGAGGAATTGCTTTCTTGGTGTACTATCCCAGCTTTACACTTAATCTGCATCTTTGCTGCTGGAGATGGGAAATTAACTGATTCATTCATAGGGGAAATTCAATTAGGCAGCAGACCCAGCCTCGTGAATATTTAAAGGGCTGGAGATGTGCTGTGAAGGGCACTAGTTGGCCAGCTGTGCAGAAAATCCCTTCTAAGTCTTTACTACAACTTTATGAGGCAAGAAACAACATTACACTGAAGAGTTAGACCTGTTTTCCTCCAGGAAAGGGAGCAGAGCCTGTGACCCACTCTGGGGCTGGGATGGGGAGAACAGGAAGACCCAGGATGGGTTCCAGCCTGGGCACTAGCTGAGCTGGACCATATTCTTAGCATGACCATGGATGTTAGAGAAGGGCTTCCAGCAGGAAAATCTCCCTGCAGAGTCAGCTTGACTGTATGTTAGCTCTTGCCTGTTGAAAGCAGTGCTCACACAGTTCCTGGCTGCTGCTCCCCAGTCAGGCCTGGATTTTATATATTTTCATGCTGTAACTGATGTAACACCTTGTGCTGTGTACTGTCAGGGACAGGAGGGAGTCCAGATTTGAGGACTGCGGTATTTGAGCTCCTCAGCAGGCCCACATCAGCAGAACCATAGAAAACACCTCACCCAACTGTAACCTAACAAATGGACTCTAGCCCCCACCTCTCTGCCAAACAGGGTTGCACACAGATGGGCAGTGCACAGCACACCTTGTCCCCTAGTAAGTGAGACAGGTGAGATACAGCCAGCATGATGGATTGCCTGCCTCTGCAGGCCTGTCGGCCCCACTGGAGCGAAGTGCCTCATGCACACTGGGGAGGAGCCCCCCACACAGGGCAGTGCCTCTTGGTAGCTCTCTCTCACCTCTTCTTCACTTGTCCTTTGGAAATTGCAATTTAGGGTTTTTCCTGAGCTTCTCTATCTGTCTTGCAAGCTCAGGAGATCAGAAACGCCCTAGCAAAGGAAAAAATGGTAGCTCTCCAAGGGCAATGCAACAGGATCCCCCATATTCTTCTGCCAGCTCCAGCTCCTCTGTCCTACCTGTGCCACAAGCACAGTGACCCAGTGAAAAACTGTCCCTGCCAAGCAGAGCCCTTCACTGCTGATAAAGCATAGTTGGGACACACCCAGAGCTTGGTGAGCTGTACTGCCAGAGACAACATGAGGCTTCTTGTTCAGACAGGAGAGAGTGGAGAGCAAAAAGTCCCTACTTTAGTATTTGTTATCAGTGACACATCCAGAAGCATCATCATCACATGTCTGTGTTCAGCCCAGTATCACGCCTTCCCCAAGTGACAATCACCATGTTGGCACTGGTGGCACCACCATGGGCAGCAGTGGTTGCTCGGTGTGTTCCTGTGTGGACACACAACCTTTAGCACTAATCAGTCATAATCTAAATATTAATCAGTAACTTTTAGAAAATATTTTTCAAGCTGCTGGGGAGACTTGACTCATGGGTAAGCATGATTTAAAGGTCAAAAGGTTCTGCTGCATGGCAGAAAGCAGCTAGCAAAGCATTACTTTGTGTTTCTGTTTAGGCATCTGAGAAGGCAGTACCATGGTACCCAAATGATTTTTCCAGTGTCTCTGTTTACCCTTTCCCTGTCCTCTGTTCATAGGAGTTTTCAGCCCTGCCACACTTCTGATTTCAGAGGAGGCCTGTGCACCAATCCCTGTGACTAATGCTTGCTGCAGGAGGGGTTTTTTGTTGTTGGTGGTGGTGATTCTCCCTAGGGAACAACAAGCAAAGCAGTATTTGTGCTCATAGCTATGTCCACACTGATCCATAGCTATATCAGATGATAATACAAACAGGTATCAGGGTCAGGTGAGACCAGTGATCCAGCCAGCCCAGCATGCTGTCCCTGAGAGGCCTCTACAGGGAGTGTCTAGGACATAGAGACAGGACCAGCATGTGGTCATACTTTCCCAGAGCACTTTCTCAGACTGCCAAGCCAGAGTTCAGTGTTTGTTCCAGTCTGGACTTCTAGGACAACTACATTTCTTGCACAAATGAGATTTGCTGTCAGTGAAGAAGATCCCATCACTCTAAAAGAGCTGTCTGCTTGAATCCTCATCCCAGCAATCTGTGTGAGATTTAGAATTTGATATGACAAAGTTCAAATTATCTGTCATGTTCCTTCCCAGAAATGCCATGATGCATTAAGTCCTTCCTATGTTGCTCATCCAGATCCACCTGTAGAGTTGTCTGTCAAAGTCTAGCTTCTGAGAAGAATCCTTCAAAATGGAAGGTGCTGAATAATATTGTTATTATGTACCTGCTTCTGAAATTAAAATCAGGTGCTCCAGAGCTTTGGAGAATTTTGCTATATTGGCCTTTGAAGAAGCATCTCCAGGGTAAATCCTTCTCCAACTGAAATGTAGGATGAACACACAAATGCTGCCCTCAGCTGGAGAAGGAAGTGGAAGGTCTAGGAAATGGACCTTGAAGAAATGAAATAAGTAAATGCAAGAGTTTTTTCTGGTGTGCAGCTGCTGAAGCCGTGAAAGACAGAGAAATATGAAGGACAGGCTACTGTAACATATGAGCTCTGTCAACAGAAGAAATGTCATGTCAGCCTTGGATGAACACACTCAAATCAACAATGGACATTGGATTGACTCAGCTGGTGTCAGGATGTCCTATTAAGAGATGGATGACTTCAGAGGGAGAATTTCTCAATCCATTTATATGAAGGATTCATTTCTAAATTCAAAAGGAGGATCACAGCAGAATTGCTTTAAAATTTATAACCCAGCATCTGTATCTCTTTTGTTTCCCCAGTGAAGCAAGAGGCAGTAAGGTGAAATATTCCCAGAGTGTGTTTGGACCTCACACCATTGCTCAGACCCTCCACACTCAGCAGCCTTCCTACTGCTAGGACCCATCATTCTTGTCTCTTCTGTCCCTGGCACTTACTCTAGTTGAGCCAATATAATCCAGGGCTAGATCATTATTTCTGTTATGGGCTTGGACTCCAGACAACTATGTCAGGGTCATAGGCTTTGAAGAGCTGCAGGTATTTTTTGTCTAGGATGGCTTTCCTGTCCTGAAAGCTAAAGTCAGGAGAAAATAATTTGCATTGGCAGGCTGGGGAAGGAGGATGGGGAACTGCCACCTATGTCTGACACATTTGGTTTTCACATGTGCTCTTTCTTCTTTTCCAAGCTCCCAGGCCACCAGACTTGGTTTTCTACTCTTTCACAGGTGTAAATGAGCACTGATATGCTAAAAGTAACTGGTTGAGTTCACATGGTATTTAGACACCTAAACTTATACATCAGTGGAATTCCTTCATCCTCATTTAAGCCCATTGAGAGTTGGGCTTGGAGTAATCCCAGAGATGCCCGAGTCCCTGCTGCATTATGTGTGCATAGTGAGAAAAGCTCTGGCAACATGTAGAGCTGCTTGAAGCCTTATTCCTGCCTTACCCCACTGGTACTTACAACATCTTTCACCTGAACAGGATAGCCACCAAATGCAATCACAGGAGTGATGTCAGTCACTAAGGTTTTCATCTGAAGTGAGTGAGACCTTGGTTCATGTCCTTGTTAGGGCCTAACCTGGAGATGGCCTGGGGTACCAGCATTCTCCTGCCATCCCTTTCCATGGGATAATTAGTGCTTACTGGGCCAGAGGGAAGGTCCTCCACATCCTAGCTGAATGCATTTTGAGAGTGGTAGGGAGGAGAGGCAAAGCAAGCCACACCTGGGCTTTTGACCTTGCCCAAGGAATATACTAAGTGCTTGTGAGTGAAACCACTCCAAAAGGCCAGCCCACCCTCTTCTTTGACTGACCTTCTTCTGAGCAGGCAATCCTGGACCATTCATTTCCTGTCCCTTATTTACCAGCTGCGATCTCAGCACAGCCTGGCATGGTATCAGCAGGCCCTTGTCTTCTGGCCACATCCAGTTTTCCTGGGCTTTGCTTGTTTTGTGAGCCATCACATGGCATCTACTGAGCTGGACTTTCATGGCCTTGGGAAACTTATACTGCAGGTCTTTTTCCAGAAAACTCTGGGCACTGCCCTCTGTCATTTCTGCTGGTTTTGTTTTATGTGTTAGCCTAAACCCTGGTGTCTCTGACCTCACTGGGAGAGCATCTGGTGTCTCCATCAGGATTAGCTTTTCATCCAAGGATGGTTTTAAATAGGGCTGGTCAAAATCACTCTCAGAATCAGTAATACTTTGTGAATTTATTGGACTTTCAGGTTATTAACATCTGCTTAGGGTTTCAGTTAAACCAGTTTTAAGTCAGATTCAAAAGATATGAACACAGCTCACTCATCTGTATAATCTCAGGCTTGCTGTTCCACTGTTAAAAGCTGAAAACTTTCCCTCTGTTGTCAGTACTGTCATAGCTGCTAATTTTTCTCTGAGTGAAGACTGTTGTAAAAAAGATATGGACCACTGCAGTTATTATCAGTGGTACCCTAATAAAAATAGAAGGAAATGTTAAATGGATATCTTCATGGTCTGATTTGGGTTCGATTATCCAGTATTTATGTTCCAGATGTAGGTTATGGAACAGAGAGGACACTTAATACATCTTCAGGTGAAATCAGGTGGGCAAGACTGCAGGTTGTTGGAGCATGGGGTCAGAATTTGAAAGGTTCTCAACAAAATGGGAAAACTGATGAAGAATGGGCTGCTTTTCTGTTTTCTGTAGAAAAAGATCTGAGGATTCAGAGCTAGCATGAACACAAGTCAGGAAGATCACATTGTTGAGAAAGGAGCACAGAGGGGCTCTGTCCTGTCTCCCAACCTGGACCAGGGCAGTGTACTCCATTTCTGTGGGTGAGAGATGTACCCAGCACCCTCAAGTCATGTCTGGCCTCCAACCATAGGGATTGCTGACCATCACTTGGCTGTTAGACAGGCACATTCACTTCAGGTCTCTGCTGATCTGGGGCTACTCTGAAGCTACACAACACTGTCACTTCTCCCTGGGCAGTGGTGAGACCTCCATAACAGGTTGGCCACAGGCAGAGATGATCACGTGTGTGACATGGGACCTGGGTGTGTGTAGGAGAGCAGCTTCCTCACCAGTGAGCCTCCAGAACTTTATGGCTGTGGCAGAAACAAGAATCTCTGTAGGTACCTCTTACAGCTCCTTCCTATCTGTGGTGTTTACAGCTGTCTACAAACTTGGAGCTTTATGTTTCGTTTTCAGGAAAAAAAAAAATCCTGTTTTAAATGCTTGTATGGAAAACACTCGTTCATCTTTCCCCCTGCCCCTTGGGCTCCCATTGATCTCTCACCAGTATCTCATGTCAAGATCATAGGAAAAGGGAAGTTGCTCTTTTTACAACCCCATAAGCCAAGCTGCACTCTGAACTGAGACTAGGCGGTTTACCCTGGGAAATAAATTGTGTCCTCAGTCAGCTCTTTTCACAATTTGGCACTTTTTAGTCTTGTTTTTCTGCTCAGAATGAAGGCAGCCACTCCCAGGAGCTGCTGGATCAGAAAACAATCATGTACATGGTTCTTCGTGCCACTTCTGCCTCACTGTAGAGTATGGGAGGCTTTACAGGCAGCCCAAGGGCAAGCGAGAACACACAGCTCAGCAGTTGTTACCCTCTCTTAGGAAGGCATCTGGAGGCACAGTTGGCAGCCAGATCTTTAGCTTCCTTCTGACTGCCTGGGAGACTGGCTGTGTTGTCGCTTCATCTACACAATAATGAGATGTTAATAACGAGTAGGTTCTTCCCATAGCTCATCATCACCTGTTGCTGCAGTTCATTGGTGTGTGCACAGGTAATACACAGGCATCCCCTCTAGTCCTGTGCTCACTGGTGACAGAGGCTGTAAAGGTCTCAGCTTCAAGTCTCTCACTTGGTGGCTGGGCACGGGGCTTGGCAGGTCAGGGGACAGTCCTGGGGATGGGGAGAGATGGCAGCTGTCCGTGACCCTGCAGAGACCTGTCACCCAGAGCATTAACCACCCCCAAAACCTCAGCTATTGGCTTTTAGGCTGTTTTGCAGATGTAAGCCCCATGGGGAAGCAGAGGGGGTGGTAGGGGTTGTGCTAACCCACACATGCAGGGGAATGGGGTCCCTGGGTGTACCTTATCCCCGTGTCTCTACTGCTCCCCAGCTCATTACCTTTGGTGATTCCTCTCCTGCACCAGACATGTTCTTGGGGTCAGTTCCCACATGACAGTAAGAAACTAGAGCTGACCCACTCCAGATCAGCGGATGGGTTTTTATTACTGTAACTTGTGTTGGTGCAGAAACATCCAGGGAGTGCCAGGAGATCCCCGTGCAGAAGATGTGGTGTGGAGGCTGGGCCCCTCTGTCTGGCCTCTCTCATTTTTACTTTTCTTCCCCAAGGGGCTGATTGCGGAGTGCAGAAAGGAAACACAGACAGCACCCATACAAGTAAAAAATAAAAAAAAGTAAAGGCATAGAAATGCTGATGGCAATTAATGTATGTTAGAAGTTATGAACTGAAGATAACTGTCAAGATGAAGCACCTGGGAAAATCTGCAACCGACACAACAAAGGGATTATAAAACATAAATTTTGATGTATGTAAAGAAATAAATCCGTTATGAATTTGGGAAGAAACAAGGTGAATAGTACATGAGGATGATGAACTATTTTCCGGTACTTTGACAGGTAAGGGTGATGTTAAACAGTATTTGTCATCAGTGAAAATATTTATATCAGCAAGCATAGAAAACCTGTGCTGAAGAGTCTGAGAGACCTGGTTCCCTTGGCCAAGAACGTGAACTGCCAATAGGCCTGAAAATGCTGGGGAGATCATTAAAGGCCAGAAGAGTGCTAATGGTCTGCCAAATCACAGATGGGCAAATGCTTATAGGCTTGAGAGGCTGACCACAATCATAGAAACACTATAAAAATTGAGATGAGATTCTGTCAAGAAAAAGTAGGAATATAATTAACACTAGTCAAAAACCTTAGAAAAAGAAGGTCTCATCTGACTAACGTGGTCTCAATTTTTTTTAATGATACACAAGATAGTTTGAGGTGTGGTAAAGATATTTCATAACACTGAAATGGAAAACCAGCTCCCTCCAGAATGAATAAAGCCCAGGCCAGGTGAATGAGAGATCCAGCACCTTCTGAAAAAGGCTGTTGAGGGAAGAGTCTCACCACAAGGAGATATTTCTCATGTGGTTCCAAAGGAGACTGGATTTGCTGGGTGTTCCAAGGACTTTATTTTGAGTTATATAGTGGGGACATATCTGTAAGAATGGACAAGGAAGCAGGTCTCTGGTTCCCTTCCCACCTTGGCCACATGATTTCTTGAAACACTGGGCAAATCATGTCAATTTGCTGTTCTTTAGTTTTGCTGGCTGTATCCAGAATTGTATCTGAATAGGAAAGGCAAAGATTAATGTTCATGTATCCCTGGTCTGGGGCAGAATATGGTCCACAGCCTGGAAAATGAAAGTAGGGTCATCCACGTTCATTCTTGGAAGTGCACCCCAGTCCAACCTGCAAGCAGCAGTGATGTTCAGTCCCACTTTTCCATGAACTAATGCTGCTGGTGATTAGTGTCACACATGGTGGCTCTACCAGAAATTGTTTGATTGTTCTGGAAATCAGGACCCTGGCCTTGTCCTGAGGGTCAGCAAACAGTGGTGGTAGTCCACAGCTGTTTCAACAGGGTTCGATCCATCCATGGTCATCTTCTTTAACTGTTGGTCCGCAGAGGGGACTTTCACTCTGTGTGAGATCTTGAGTTTACATATCGTGTATCCCATGCAATGTTTTTTTCCCCGTTCCTTCTGCTGATGGCAATAAAGATGTCACTTGTAGATGTGCCCTGCTTTAGGATTCGGGGTAGGACTTTAGGGTCTTTAGGGTATGCAGTAACTTTATACAAGTTCCTTTTCTGCTTCCACTTTGACACTTCATTTGTCACTGTCTCAGGGCTGCAAAAACTTCAGCTGAAGAGACCTTTTAACATAGAACATTTTCTTCTCTGATTTTTTGTAGCAATCACAAGAGCACACCATACCTCTGTATTTGCCATCAGTGTTTGTGTAATCTGGAAAGTTTATTCCAAACGTATGATACTTTAGTAGGTTATCAGTCCCAGTTTCAAGGGTGCTGTTCTATAATCTACTAAGGCCAAACTAGACTTTACAGACCTCTCAAAGGTCCTTTTAAAGAACGTTACCTTTTTCCACCCACCCGTTAGACCACATTACGCTGGGCTTGGTGCAGGAGTCTTCACACCAAATTTCTGCAGAAGTACTGACATGACAGCCCAGTGCCGTCTGCCGCCTGTCACTGCCATATCTAGCGTCTGCTGTCCCTCAGATACCTTGTGTATGCACTAAATGACACATTTAGAAATTGCATTCCCTGATAATTCCAGTCTCACTATAGGGAACAGCAACAACACTCTGATTTTCATTTGCATAACCAAACAACCTGGGCTAGCCACAAAGCTGATGCTTTCAGAGCCTATTTACCTGCATAATATCACAGTTCGGAGTTAGTTCTACTTTTCTTTCTACCTGGTTTGTAGCAGTATCAAAAATGGTTTTGTGTTTCCTTTGTAGTATTTGTCTTCTCAGGAATTCAACTTCTCCTTTATCATGATAATATTTTTCCTTAGTTCTGCTTTCTCTTCATCTCCCTGTTTTCTTTCTTGCTTTGTGAGGTTATGTCCTTAATAGTATAATTTCTGTCTGAGAGACCCAGGGCAGGATTCAACCAAAAGATTTAGATGTCTTCAATGCAAATATTTACTTCTGAGCTACTCCAGATTCCCTTTATAGTTGACAGAAGCTCTAGGTATTTTAATATACATTCATCTCATCCTTTGGTAGGTGTCTACATTGGGGCAGATGAATCATGCTCCAGAAGTGTCTGTTCTCTTCTCTGGTTGTCGAGGGAGTCGAGGGCGACTAGCTCAGATGTTGTTTTCTACAACAAGGTGACATGAATCCCACTCTCTGTAGAGGAACATTCTCAGTCCTGAAATGAGTATTCTGCTTCCCCAAAATAGTTACCAAATTATCCTCATAAGATTTTCTTTTACCTCTAAGTCAGCTCATAGAGTTCCACAGTAGAAATTATTTTCTCATTGTCTGATCTGAATTTTAGATCTCTTCAATCTGACTAGGCCTTCTCATCCATGGTTTTTGCACTTTAAGATGCAGTGGGAAGTCCTACACCACTGGTTAGTGATGAAATGAAAAATAAAGATTTAACACCTGTTCAGCATGATGGCCTGATCTCTGGATCACTGGATACAGTTATAGCTTGAAATATTTCTGCATATGATTTTGTTCTTTCCTTCATCTTTTGTGATTTCTTTCTGCTTTGATATTTTCATTCCTTCAGGCTTTTGTAAAACAGCTGTGGTTTTTTGCAGGTATTATGCCTCTGGCACTATGTTGTTCTTTTTTTTTTTGAAAAAATTATGTACAATTCTTTCTTCAACTTCTCACAGGCTTCTCTAATTGTTTGTTGCTGTCCTGTCCTTGGCCTATGCTCTTTAGATCTTCCTCTGCACACGCCTTGCACTTTGATAACTCAGTCACCTGCAGCTTCATTGTCTTTCCCTCTCAAAGTCCTTAAGATGATCTGACACTGTCTTGCAACCAGGAAACTGTTGCAGTTTTGCTAAATTAAAGTGAGGATCCATTTTTCTATGGTTGGATCCCCATTATAATAGTCTCAAATTCAGAACTCCACAAAACCGGGACTCTAGAGTCTGCTCTTTCCAATCATTTCAGTTGCTCACATGACACTTATCTTTCATACTGCTTCAACTAACATAACTGTGTTTTGTTCATTTTTCAAGTATCTCTATTAATCTTCATGAAAAGACAAACTCTTACTTGAATTTCTTCCAGTTATCTGCCACATTACCAGAGAGCATCAGCTGTGTTTGTAAGTTCAGTTTCTCCACTGTCTTCTCTCACTATCCTTTCCTCTACTGTGTTTCTTTTGTGTGCACTTCTCTACTTTGACCTTCTTCCTGTGCCATGTTGGGGGCTGAGGTGAAGGTTAAGATGAGTCAAACAGGGGAAGAAGAAATTTTTAAGGGAAGTAGAAATTCCTCATGAATTGAAGATGCTCAGATGAAACAGTATGTCTCAGCATCGTAGTGAGCCAGCTGCCTCTGTGGAGCTGAGATGAAGGAAATAATTTACAATGAGAAGGATTGGAGGCCATTGTCTTCAAGAATAATAATTATTTCCCCCCCCTCAAAGTCAATAACTTCTATGGTATGTTAATAAATATCATCATGCACCTTGCACTTCATAATGCTACCAAGAATGAAATATTTTCTTTATGTGTATCTGTTTAAGCAGTTATATAACTTAACATACATTTACTAGGATTTTTACTTTGTAAATTCACATTAAATTATGCATCTTTAATTGATGATTTGTGTCAAGCTTACTTGAATACAAATTAAAATTAAATCAGAACACATTAAACTTGTATTGTTAAATGGACTTTAAATTAATCGGATTCAGAGAAAAATCTATCTAAACTTGGTCTGCATTTAAAATGGATTTATCAAACAGTTGGTATATTGTTTGCAAAGACATGTAACCAGACAGTTTCTGGTTACTGTGTTCTTAAAAAATTGAGAACTAGTAGAAATCATCCTTGGACATCATCATCTGCAGAGAAACTTGTTTGCTTTCTTGATAAACATTGCTGGCTTTATCTGCTCTGGACAATATTACAAAAACCTGGTGTTCCCAGCCCTTCCTGGGAGAGTCTCCTTCCTTCGCCTGCACCAGGATAGCTCTCACTGACTCCTCAGGTTCTTGGCTGCAAGTATTTATTGTGAATTTTGTAAATATTTTAAATTTATTAAATTATAATTATGTCTTAGGGTTATGTGTCATAAAAGATAGGGATCAAAGTCTAAGCCTACTGTTCAGGATTCCCCTGTGGTCACTGGAAGGAAGCAGACTCCTCTTGGGGTGGTGTGTCCCATCCTATGGCAGATGTGGGAGGTAGATAAGATGTGTCATCCTCGAGACAGGCCACTGTCTCCACACTGGCTGTGCAGGCAGCTTGGGTGCACCAGGGACACCCGTGGGTTTTTTGGGTCCATCACGGTCCGGGGGCTGGGAGGGAAGTGGTGAGGCAGGAAAAGGAGTGGGCTCCTGAGGGGACAGGTCTCCCAGATGGCGTGGACATGTCTTTCTGCTGGCTTTGGGGTGCCACGCAACTGGGAGCTGGCGGCTGGACTCTGGCTGCCCCCTTGGCTCAGCTCAGAGCAGGTCGCAGGAGATGCCTCGACATTGGCACCAAACAGCTGTTAATGCAATTGTTATGATGCATTCTGCTAGTGCTGGATATTATAGTGATATTATAGCGATATGTCCTGGGTCACCTCTGCTGACTCAACCATTCAAATGGACCCAAGAGTCCCTGGCAGTGACCACCCATGGGTTTGGCTGATTGAGTGAGCAAAATGTTAGGCCATGAAAACGATTTCAGGAGTTTCCATTTTTTGTGCCACAGCCCCTCCCTCCTCTGCTGCTGCTGGTGGTCCAGGAATTGGGCTGAAGGCTCTGGAGAGGCTTTCTTGTACAAGAGCCCATTCACGCCAGCGACTGAAGCATCTCAGGGTAGGTATTGGTGTTGTGCTGCTTAAAGAACAGTGGATAGAGCTTTTTTAATATGTTATAAACTGACAACAATTCTTATCCTACAGAGAGAGGGACACTTGGTCAAACAAAAATCTGGCCAGCATCATCTCACCTACAAACAGGTCACAGCAACCCAGCACAAAGCATCTGCTGAAGTGGAAAAGACTCTGCTACACATGACAGACTCTGCAAGAGTTATGTTTTAGAAAGTATCCCCGCTTGCAATAGATAGGAGGAAATGAAGTACTTGGTTCAGAATTACTGAGCTTTGTAAGCAGACCTTCCTTTGCACAAAAATCCCAATGCTTTCATCTAAACCTGCTCATGAAGGACTGCAGATTTTGTCTTAAGAGGATTTATTTCTCGGTAACACCTTGCACTTTCCATTTTTCATGTTCTTTGGGAATTCAAAGGAAGAAAATGTTTTGAAGGAGATACCAGGTAATTCTGTTGGATAATTTTGGTGCTTAATTAGATGATAATGTCTTTTCCTTAGTGTGGCAACCTATGTTCTTTATCAAATGAGAAGCCTCTTCAAAGAGGTTAATTTGGGAATATTTTGTAATAAAGATGAATATTTGTATAATGAAATCAGTATATATGTGTCCTGTGAGAGAGATACTTAATATATGAGTTTAGTGAGGTCACTTAATGTTGCAATTTCTTAGTAAAATAAGGAGACATCTATGTGTAAACATTAGTTATATTAATTGGGGAATTACTTAGTTATCTGACAGTGCTTAAGCAATTTTCTTACCAAACTCAGAAAGACCAGAGAAATCTCTGCAAAGATAATTAAGATGAGACAATGCCTGCTTTAATGATCATTCACAATTTAGACTTTCTTTAATAATTAATTATGCGCAGAAAGATTATTTTGAGAGAGGGTGGACTTTGCACATAACACAAGGACCTAATTTAATGCAGAACATCAGCTGTCTGTTAAGAACTGATAGAAGTGAAGGCAGAACTCAGAAAACAGCACGAGCATGGAAAAGCCCCATTTTAAAGATGTTCCAAGAATTTCTTGCAGAAACTTCTTAGGTGACCGCCCCAGAAATTGTGCTGAAGCAATGAAACCAGCAGCAGGAGGCATTTCTAACATCTGTCCTGGAGATGTGTTCTCAGTGAGCTTATGAAGAAGGAGCATAAACCCCTCTGAAGCTGCATGCAGCAAACTCCTGAGCATCCCTCAGCCTCCAGAATGGGTATTGCATCCTCCCTAGCCCTGCAAGCCCAGCCAGCTGCTGCAGAGAGCCGGGCACTTGGGAAGAGTTAGGATGTGGGCGCAGGGCAAACTTCACCTCCTGAACTTTCCAGCTCCTGCTTCAGGGCCAGGGGCCGGAGTTCACTGCTGGGGAATTTGTGCCATTTTGCTTGTAGTGGTTTCACTGGGATGTCACGATTTATGGTGTTGGCAGCTCCCCTTTGGCAGCAAGTTGTTTGGACAGGGAGGGAGCCGGGCTTCCCCCTGGTGAAGGGGGGAGGATCTAACAGACAGTAGGACCACACTGCCTCGATGGGTGGTTATAGTGAGAGCAGAGCCAGAGGGGCACAACGAAGGGACAGAAGGTGGTGGTTACAGATTGCAGCCACAGAATGTCTTCACCATGAGAATGGTTAAGGGTGGAAAGAGAGTCAGTATAATCTCTCCTTGAGAGTTTTCTAGATCTGTACTAACTCTGATGACCACCCTGCTCAGAGTGGGATGCTGGACTGGAGGCCTCCAGTGGTCCCTGCACACCAACACTTCCCATGTATCTATGATCCTTTCACAAGCATTGAAATATCAGAGCATCCTTTCCAAGCTGGAAAGCTGTGTTCATGACACTCCTCTGCACTTCTTGTAAACCAGTGACAGAACAGACTGACCACAGAAATTTTGTCAAATCTTCATGCCTCTGGGGAGAAAAGGAAAGATTTCTGCTTCTCTTCAACACACAGAAGCACTGAGGCACAGAAATATGAAGGTCATCTTTCCAAACAGGGACTAAGCCAGGGACCAAAACTAGGAGTCCTGTCTTCCCTGGGAGACAGGCCTCTGCTGGCAAAAGAAACAGGATCCAGATGTCCTGTCTTTTGAAGGATGCACCATAAGCTGCATTTTTTGCACCAAATTTCACATCACAATCAATTTCATTCTAATTGCAGTCCAACAACCTTATGTTGATCACTTTATGAAATCACTAAAATACAACCTGGGCCAAACCTTTGCTCGAAGGTCCTAGTGACTGTGCACAGTGGCTCTGCATCTTCCTTCATTATGCTGTGAAGCCCCTGGATGTTGGAAAGGCAGCGAACAGCCTGGCTTCCAAGATGATGTTTCCAAGTAATGCACAAGAAAAGGTCCCTTGAGAAGGAGCAGCCTTGGTTGGGAGAGCCATGGACATCACAGCTTTCATCTCCCATCCAGGGTTGAATCCGCTGTGAATCCTTGCTGTGAGCAGGCAGCCATGCTGGAGGCAGTGCACCCTTTCGCAGAGGCCGCTGGGTGAAGAGCATAATGGTGTAAGCATGTTCTCTAATAAGGAGGCACTTTGTGATGTCTGATAAGAACTACTTTACAACAGAACATAATCTACTGTAACACTTCATTATGCCTAATGCAATGGGAGAGTAAACAGGGCTGACGAGAATTAAAATCAATTGCATTCTCTTCTCAATAGCGATATCAGTTTGTCGGTAATTACTTGTTTGTTGTCTTCATTGTGAATCTGAACAATTCCAAGGTTGTTAATGCTCCGAGAGAGAAAATGAAATTACATATTCAATTTATTCTGTGCAGAAACAAATTACCAAGAAGAAAAGAGGGGATTTATTTGCATTCCTGCGGTGGAGTTGGTGACATCCTCTCTGAGGGAGCTGCCTCCCTGCCGGGTCCCCAGGGACTTGGCTGTTGCCTCCCAGCCATGGCCAGCTCCTTCCCGGGCAGGGGCACCTCTGGGAGCTTCACTGGCACCCAGCTTGCTGGAGTTGCCCGGGGTTTGGTTCTGCATGCCTTGCCCCTTTTCTGCAGGGCAGAGAGGCTGTTTGGGAGTCCCTGCAACACGGTGCTGGTCTCTGACACAGTGCAGTGAAACCAGACTACACTGAAGTCATGGCATGATATCCGAAGAGATGCAGCTTGGACTTTGACCCAGATGTGCTTTGTGATGTCCAGAGCAGCCCAAACCCACTCTCCATTACACTATTGTCGTGACTTCAGAAGCCCTATCTGTTTTGCTGTGGGAGTAAACGTGTAGGGCCACAGGGATAAGGGAGGCTGTTTCTGCAATAAAGTATTTGAATTAAGCTCTTTACTGCAGGAAACAGTTATCTTTATCCAGTTAATTTCTACAATGCTTAAATTTATCTTTCTGCAAATCTGATTTAAATATTAATGATGTTTTGCATTTCTAGTGCCTTTCATCTGATGATCTTAAATGTACCTCTGGAAGAAAAAGTGGCTGGGGGGTGTGGAGATTTCTTTTAACATCTTATAGATACTAAAGTGCAACAAATCATTAGATAGACCTGCTTCCACTCAAAAACACGGAGGCTGCGTTTCACCCTTTTGGTGCCAAGGTCCAGCCTCAATGAGCCTGTCTTACGGTTGGATGAGCAATGCAGAACAGGACATCTCAGCTGAGGAGGGCACTGTTCTTCAATAGCACCTCTTGTAATTTAATATGTATGTTACCTGAGCTGAGATGTAATTGAGTGAGACACCCAGTGAAAAAGTCTCTGTTCCAGAGAGAAGGTCATTTGTTTGGTGACCAAGAGCAGAGCTGGTCTGTAATGAGATTCAGAACAGATTTGAACCTGTTTGGCAGGAAAAGTCAATGTACAGAGCAGGAAGAGGCAGTCAGGGAGGGGGACATATACTCCTCTGGGAGGGAGAAAAGGTGTTAATGTGTCATACAGCTGGGGGAAGGAGCTGGACACCTGCACGCATGGGGCAGAGGGACAATGAGTGTGTTCATTAGGGGCAGTGCTGAGGAATGAACTCATAACACTTACTGTCCATGGATGGGATAGGATGAAGGTGACATGGTGCATCATTAAGAAAAGAAATGTCATTTCCATGCTGGCAGAAAGGCCGTTCCTCTGGCAAAGACTCATCAGAGCTGGAGGGATGTGTGTATATGCAGGGGCAATGCTGAGTAGGGAATGGGACTTGGAGACTTTGCACCTCTCCAGATGTTGCAGCTGAGGTTGGACTGGGACTGGGCTACAATGAAGAGGTACCAATAGCTAGCTGTGCTAACCAAGCTACTCCCAGCAGAGAGAAAAGCTTAGCCTGGTCCCTACACTGATGGCAGATGTGTGCCCAGTCACTGCTACATCACACCCCCAGCCCCTTTTGTGATGGTCTAGCTCCTGGATCTGTACTAATGCCCATGCTCTTGAGACCTCTGGATGGGTGTGGTTGTTCTTTGTACCCTCTCAGGGTGCAATGACTTGTGGCAGCTGATGATCCATTGACTAGCAGGGAGGCACTGATGGCCTGAGCCTTGTCAGGTGCTTGCATTGATTCAGGAACAGCAAGCAGCACAACCCTGCAGTTCAAGTGTCTGTTAAAGCAAAGCAGCTGCAACGCGTTGAGTCTGCTCCAGGCCCAGGGAAAATGACAAAAAGGGAACATTTGCCAGAAAAAAATGCAGAACTAAGTGGGGAAAATGCATTTTAATGAAATGCAAATATGTTTCCCAGCATCTAGGAGAGAATTAAAAGCATAAATAAATAAATGAAAACTGGGAACAAGCATTTGGCACCAGACTTGAAACTCTGCTTAAAGTGACAGTCCCAGTTCATGCTGCCTGGGCAGTTCCCTGCCTGTCCTGCCACCGCACTTCACAGGGCATCAGAGAGAAGGAGCAAACACTGCTACTGACTTTGCAATTTGTTTTATCTGTTGCCAGGACCACATTTCTGAGGATTCTTTCTATCCCAGTTGAGCTTAGATAACTCAAATGTTTGTCTTAAAAATCTGGCTCAGGTAAATCTTGCAGACTCAAGCAGGCAGAGGAAAAGCCAATGCACATTCTCCCTCCCTGAGTTCACCCAGACATAGATCTATCCAACACTGTTTGCTGCAGGTCTGCCATGAGCCCCGCTCTGTATTTTTGTGGTCTGTCATTTAGCAGGGCTTTGTGTGGTTCCCCATCTCCATGCTATTCCCAGCAGAGCTTGGCAGGCACTGCAGATGAATCCATTTCTCCCTTTCTCTCTTTTATGCATATTTAGCCTCTTTCTCTACCTGGGCAGAAGACTGAATCATGCTCTGCCCGTGCCTCTGGGCTAAGCTATATCTCAGGCCCATGCAGTGATGGAGGTAGGATGCTCCTGTCTGCACCAGTTTCTCCCTGCTCTACCTGCCCAACAGTCTGGCTGCCCAGGGTGAGAGGCAAGGCAGAGGCTGGTAGAGGAAGAAATCCTCTCCTGCAGCCTGTCAGGGGCATGCTGCAAGCCAGAAGCGCTTATTTCTCTGTGTAGCTCCTGTGCAAATGTTTTGCCTCTTCTGCCCTGATTCAGCACTACTGCAAACCCCATGAGGTGCCTATCTGGAATTTTAGGCCCAAATAACTTTGCAAGTGTTATTTTCTTGAGCAACATTATTCTCATTTAAGACTACCCTGTGAGCATAAAAATCTCTCATAATGATTTCCCCGTCAGCTGTTTCTTTTCAAGACCTTTTTCTCCTTCCTAGAAATGCATGACGCACTACGGAAATTATGTAAAGCTCCTGCTCTCTATGGCTATGAATAGTGGTTTCTATTCTGTGTTAGTTTATATTTGGGTTTTATAATCACACTCATATTTTAAGTTTAACCAAGGCACAATTTCTCTAACAAGGGCAGCAAACAAAGGAAAGGAGTTTAAGCTGAGCAAACGAGTGCGGTAGTGTATCCTTCACTTTCTTAATGCTTTCCTCCTTCAAATTATTCCCTGCGCGTTCCATTTAGACAACATATACAAATGATTTGTAGGAGTTATTCACCCTCAAAACATAATAACACAGCAGGGCTGTGCTGCTCGTAGCTCCGTTCCTGTTCGTTTCAGAGCAGCCACGCGCTTTTGTGTGGAACTCTTGCCCATTTGTTCTTTATTAAAAAGAAAATTAGCATGAAACCCAGCTCTCCGCTTAATAGTCTCCAAAGCTGCCTAGCAAATACTTTTGTTAAACCAATACAAATCTCTGCTGTAATTCTGCTTCCCTAAATGGAAGAGGCGCATGGCATAAATTTAAATGTTGACCGTGACCAGGGAGAAAACAAGGTAACTGTGCTCAGTGTCTGTGGGTTATTAGTGCAAAGCAAGACACGGGTCTCTGAGCTAATGGGAGCAGGAGGGAAGGAAGGGCTGGGGCTAGAAAATAGCATCTTCCAGAGCATGCCTTTTCTATTTAGGTTGCTGGGATTTTATGTGTGGGCAGTGAGCATTCTGTGGCACTTTAGAAAGATTTTGCTAGGTATGCCGTAAAAATGACCATTTTTCCGCAAGTCAGCCTGCATATTGGTTAAGTCCATCTGTATATATCTATGAGTCCGGGCTGAAGTTTCATTGCACTGTGTGTCACCAGAAAAGGAAAACTTCAAGCAGTCTTTCTGCAAAGGCAAAAACTGGCCAGGAAGAACAGGGCATCAGTCTTTGAGCTAAAGCTACTCAGCTGCACCAAGGATGCCACATTACCTGCAGTTATTTGGTAAGGAAAATGGCTTGTGATGCTGCAGAAAGCCAGTGGACTGCATCGCCTTTCATTCCCATGGGAGCTTCAAGTCTCAGGTTTGCCCTAGACACTGAGGGAACAGAAATGTTCTTTATTTTTTGAATCCTAAATAAATGTCTTCTGCCCAAAGCTTGTAGGACAGAGAGTAATTGTCCACTTCAAAGAGTTTGGACATTTCAGTTCTATAAGGAACTGATTTGTGAAAGACAACACTAATGAAAAGCTATTTTCATCAAGTTTTTTTTCTTTCTAATTTTGCCATAAGGGAATTCAAAATCTGAAAAACAACTTTGTGTTTTATTGGCCAAAGTTTAAAGCCAAATGCGATTTAATTGTGTTTTTTTCTGATGGTTTTGTTCAGACAGTGACAAGCTCCCTTCTTCACTAAAAGTGAAATTTTCAGCTGGGCCTTGGAAGGACTCACTCATTTTAATGACACTTTTACAAGGATACATCTCTCAGGACCTAATTCTGCATATTAATGCTGACAGAAGACAAAGCACTTTGGAGCAATTAACCTGCCTCTCCTGCTTTATGCTTGGATTTTCTGCTGTAGTATGGTCAGATAAATCCCTTTATAAGTCAGTGCCCAGACAGGTTGTTTGTCTCCCTCTTGCTTTTACACAAAGTTGACAGTGGATCTTCGAAAACGCATTTTGGAAGGTCTGATAAAGCTATTCCTCATTTCTCTTCCCTGTTGTAAGGGCAACCCTTGCCCTGAGACGAAACCTTGGAGGTCAAATGTTGTCCTGAATTCATCGGCCTCTGCCATCTCCTGGACTCAGGATGTTGACCTTGCCTCTGCCAAGTGCTGAGAGCTGAACGTGTCAGTAAATGTAGAGAGTGCACCAACAGGATTTGGAACAGGAACGTGGGAGCTCATGGAGGGTGGGCAGGGAACGAGGTGGTTGACTAAGGAGGAATAACTAAAAGAAGAAGCTCGTCTTCCTCATGTACAGCTCACACCCAGCTCAGCTTCTCCTTCTTCACTGGACACTTGTCCTAGTGTCAGGTTTGACATGCAGAAAAGACCAGATGCGCTGTGAAGATGCAGTGGTGAGGGTGAAAAATGGGTAGGCAGGCAGGGACATGTCATCTCCTCTCCCTGCTACCAGCATGCAAGGGGCTGAGATTCCCTGCTGATGGTCCTGCAGTTGTCCCTGGGCCCTGAGATCCAGCTGTGTGGGTGTCCTGTATGTGAAGAGAGAATGGGGCAGAGGGTGACTGTCTTTCGAGAGCCACAGAGCACATTCTGTCAGGAGGTTTGTCATAACTCAGCAGAGAAAACAAACCAGCAGTTACCTTAATGGTTGTGTTAATTACATGAGTGTCACCATTCCCTATCAAAGGCACCTAATCAGGAGAGAATGCTGAATACATGTTTTTAGATGCCTCATTATGGAGTTTGCAGAGAGACGGGTGTACTTTCATGAACATGTTTATTAGATGGGGAGAGCCAGCATGTCTTGCAAGTCCCAGGTCTGCCCAGGACAGTCAGCAGGTGACAAGGGCAGCTGGAGTCTGGACAGCCCCAAGCTGTGTCAGGCAACTGCTCTATGCCAGACCTTCCTCCATGGTGCAGCTCAGCTATGCAGATGTGGCAGATCATGGAGAGAGATGAATGGATATGGCGATAGCAGGTGGTGCATTGTTTCATTTCCCTTTTGGGCTGAAGCTCTTCTAGTAGGTCCTTTCTGTCTGAATACACAAGGCACATCAGAGGTGAAATCCCCATTGTAGTTTCAACCTGGATGCTGCCTCTTACATGTCAGGCAAGAAGGTCCTGTTTGGGGCCATGGAAATGTTGAGCATTTGGCAGGCAAATCAATTTGTGTTGCGTGTGGGAAGGCACTGTCCCAGGAAATATCGGGACATGAAAATTTATTGCTACCATTACTCTGCTGGCTCTGAGCACTGCAACCTAGGCTGAGATTCCTGAAACGTCATCAGGAAAAATCTATGCTTGAGTTTCAGCCACTTCCCACTTGTCCAGTGTGTCCCACAAAGCCTTTGAGGGCAGCCCATCCAACATCAGAGAGATGCAGACCTTTCCAGTGCACATGAATTTCCCACCTGCCCTCATATTTACTGCAGGTCTCAGGGTTACCCTGGCCTATGGAGGTATGACCTGTGATTCTTCCCCAGCCCTGGCTGTTAACAGAGGCTCAGGCTGGGCAAACTTTCAGTAGCCTGCCTATTTCTCGGTATTTACTGACTCCAAGCCACAAGGGCAGAAGATGTTCCCTAATATTCCTTCACAACAGGCAGCGGAGCTCTCAGCGACAGCTGCTATCGGGGAGTGAAGAATGTGATCACTGAACAAATTTCCATTCACTATTTCTGTGGTTTTTGTACTGTAGCAGACGGATCTTCATTAAGGTGAATGCAAGTTTTAGAGTGAATCTGCTTTCATTGTTAAAATAGCTCTTACAGTAACCCCAGCTGTTTTATTGAAATTTACAGGAAAATGACTGAGAAATATAATGGCAAAATAAAGATACCTTTAACCGGACAATAGGAATGTATTTCCTGCTCTTGAAAGGCCATGCATGGCAAGTAGGAAGCAGATCCCTACTGGCTCTGGGTTAGGTTGAATAACTGGATAGGGAGGGTAGATCACAGCTGGACAGGTATCTCTAGGATGAGCCCAAAATCCTCCCCTGAAAATCACATTTTCCAGGTTTATTCTTAGGATAGAAAACCCCAGGATGCCAGGCTGTTTGCTGAGGGTCCATGGCTAGTGGCCAGGAGGGACAGCAGTTTGTAGAGGACTTCTTGGAAATTCACATACGACCTGGAAATTATCCATAGAAAGTCACAGGTAAGACTGGCTGGGCAGAGGGAGGCAGAGCTGCTCCCCCCCCATGCACAGTGTTCCCTAAGCCACCTGGACACTTCTTTGAAGTGGTTTGATATCTCCTGAGCAAAGGTGGCTGGGCCAAGAGCAACCTGAGATGTGGATGCTGCAGGAAGCCTGAAGGTTGAGGGTCTGAGAGCAGCTCGGGTTTGGGGCTGACACCCGAGGACAGCCAGCTCTGGAGCCTCAAGCCTCAGCCTGGAGGGACCCTTCTGGCCCAGGTCAGCTGGTTTGAAAACAACCCTTCATTGGCACTTGACAGGGAAGAGGGTCATGCCAGGGATTTGACCACAGGGTCAAAGAGGAGGGCAGACAGGAGGGGAACACCAGGGTGTCACAGAATGACAGTGAAGTGTCAGCCGCAGCTCTCCTGGTCCCAGTACTGTGGGAGTCACTTTCTCTTGGGAGTTTTATCATTTTATCAGTTTTATCATTTGTAGGACTGCAGGCTGAGCTGATGTACTGCCCCTTGAAGGTGGGCAGATGCAAATTGGCCACAGCAGAGGACCCAGATCCTGATCTCCTACTGGTGTGAGGGGAGCCAATATGACAAGATTTAGAATCATAGAATTGTATAGTTTGGGTTGGAAGGGACCTTTAAAGGCCATCTAGTCCACCCTGCCCCCTGCAATGAGCAGGGACATCTTCAACTAGATAAGAGCGCTCAGAGCCCCATCCAACCTGACCTAGAATGTTTCCAGGGATGGGCCATCTACCACCTCTCTGGGCAACCTCTGCCAGTGTTTCACCACCCTCATTGTAAAAGATTTCTTCCTTATATCTAGTCTAAATCTACACTCTTTCAGACATGAACTATTGTCCTTGCATTATCCAGGAAGACTGACTAGTAAAGACACTGAAAGGTCCCTTGCTGCAGACATTATGTTTTTAAAAGCCACCAAGTTTCATTCCCAGGATGGCAGAGCAGAGAAGCTCTCTCTCTCAGCAAGTGATGGGGTTGGCCGTTCCCTGGAGGAATGTGTTTTTGCAGCTGCTGTCACACTAATTGCCAAGCAGCCCAGCCGCGTGGCCTCCTGGTGTGTTTTCAACCCACTCACTGAGCTGCCGTGGGTTTTGTTTCTGTTCAGGATCCTTTGGCAGCCCTGTTATTTTGTGCTCTGCATGTGTCACTCTTTATAAGCTGGAACTGCTCAGTGTTGAGATAGAGGCTGATAAATACTGTAATGACAGGTGGCTGTCTGAGGAAAGAGATTTGGAACCACTTTTTTTTTTTCCTTTTTTTTTTTTTCTTTAAGTGTCACATCTTGTACTGTTTTAGCTCTCCCTTCCACAGTCTTATTCCCTCTCTAGAAACACCTGCTGAGGCAAAAAGGAGGGGGAATGAGGATGGTTTGCAAGTTACATACAGCTCTGAGGACAGAGAACATGACAGAGCCGATGCCTCTCTATAACAAATTGTGTCCCAGAGTTAGGAAATCCTCACCCTGAAGGACCTCCCTGAGGTCTGGAGACACGGGCCTCATAGACACTTTCTATTAGCAGCTATTTCCCAGGACAAGACTTGCCAGCTGTGTTAGCAGTGGGGAATGTGCTGTCATGCTCTGGACGCTTCCACATGGGTGGTCTGTCAGTTCCTCATCTCTTGAGCATATTGGTCTCAACTACACCTGCAGCCAAGGATTTACTCCAAGCAGAGCCCAGCTGTGACACAAACATCTTCAAACTCATCTGTACCTTGTTGAGAGGCTAAGCCAGAAGCATCTGGCCCAGTCTTCCCACACCGGCTGATTTTCTTCTGCTCATCTGTACAGTCAAGCTCCCCATTGGAGCCATCACCCACAACAGTGAGGCAGTCAGACACTCAGAGTGAGGAACAAAGGAGAGCAAAGCATGGCAGATGCCTCTTATCTGCCCTTTCAGATGTCTTTTCCTCTCTACTGCCTGCACTGGACCTGAAGATATCAGGTCATATCCTCTATCCATCCCATCTACTTTTTATTATGTAATATTATTTGTGCCCTGATTCATTTGTACCTCTTCTTGCCTGCCATATTTCTCTCAAGGCACAGTGGTAAAACCTTGCAGACCATGAAAAACAATAATTTGAAATCACTTTATTAGACATGTAATGCGCATTCTAATCTGAGATGCACTTGCAGCCCCAGCGTGATGTACCCCAGTGGTGACACTGGGAAGAGATACTTGCTGGAGGAGCACTTTATGGTCAACAAGCTTGGTCTGTGGAGAAACCTTCTGGGGATATTCTCACAAGTTTAACAGATCTTTTAAAACTAGCTTTAATTTTTATGTCTTTCTGCAATCCCAGTAAAACTTCTCCACTGGAGGGATGGAGATTTCTGGGAGTAGGCAATTTTTATTTCTTGGCTGCAGAGAAAAACTGAGCTACTTACTGAGCTCAGCATCTTTATGCATCTGTGGGGAACCTCCCTGTTTTTTACCCATCCTTCAAATTCAGCTTTCACTCCTCTCTGGAATTTAAATCTCCTTAGAACTTCCACACTGATGGGTGTCAAGTCACGTGTAAGCACAATGGTTGCCCCCACGATTTAGTTGCCTCTTTAGGATCTGTTTTCTCTCTTACTAATTGTCTGCACATTTTATTTGCTCATTTATCCCCAGCTCAGTAAGAAAGAAAAGCCTTTGAACAGGGTGCTGACTAAATACTTCTGGATTTTGTACCTTTGCCTGCTTTGTTTTGATCCCATTGCACGAAAGGATCAAAAGGGAACAAGTTTAATCATGGAAGATGACAGCAACAATGCTGAATGTGCTGGGAATGTTACCTCAGAGGCACAACCTCATTCGGGAAGCTGTAAACATCCCTTTCAACTCAAAATAATGAAGGTGCCTGCCACTTTCTTGTCCTCTTTGATCTTTGCCAGCAGTTTCAATTCTGTGTGTGATGGTGCTGGAGGGGGGGATGTCAGAAGAGTGAAATAGGGAGCAGTGTGGGAGAAGGCGAAGAGCCAGTCTCCAATTCTGGTCTCCCCCTCTCCTGACCACACTGGAGAGGGACCATCCCCACAGAACAGGGACTTTCCCAGCAAACAAGCCTCAGACCATCAGTCCTGAATACCCAGGCTCACCACAGATGATAACATATCCCAGGCAAAGAAAAATAACAATAAGGGCTATTGCCATGTCCTAAGCCCCTGTATTGTCAGGGTTACCTGTGAGGCAAAAAGGACAGTGGAAATTACTCACTCCTCCCTGTTGGAGAAAGACAGAAAATGAAAACAAGACCCATAGCACCTGCCAAGCTGATCAACTGGGTGGCCTAAGACTGAAACGGAGCTGAGTTATTCACACCCTGAGGTGGAAACAGGGGCAGCCTGGGCTGGGGCAACGTTGGCAGAGGGAGCAGGATACCTCTGTCCCAGGACACATGGAGAGGGAAACATCAACCCATACGGAAGGTGTGTTCAGAGCTGCTCCACATTGCTCCCTGAAGAAAAACAGGCAGTGAACTAACTTTCACAAGCCCGTAAGCTACTGCTGGGTAAAAATGGGGCAGATCTGGCAGCAGTGGAAAGTGCTGGCTGTGGTGATGATGGTTATTAACAACTGGCTGTTCATCTACAGGTGGGAAATTCTTTCTGCAGTACCCTGACAATAAAACACGGGACTGATGTAAAGGAAAACTCCCACCGGGGGTATTCAAGCTCAGGCACCCAGGCAGACTCTGGCTTTGCTCACCCTTCCTTGCAAATTTCAGCAGCATTATGGGAGAAGGGAACTGGGATTTTGGCACTGGAGACTCATCTTGAGACAGACCACTATTTTAGTTAAAAGGGAACAACTCTCATCTCCACCGAGCAGGATTCAGCCCTGGGGCTGTCTGGATGCCTGTGTTTAGCTGCGTTTCTTTTTTTCCCCGCTCTCGCGGCTCTTTGCTTCGGTGCAAGGTGCGAGAAATCTGTGTGTTGATGCAGTCAGCAGCAGCCTTCCACCATTGCCACGTCTGAGGGAGAGGGTAAAATCTGTCATGCTTTTGACACCTCAGCCAATAACTCAATGGAGGTGCTTCCTTGCCGGGACTGGGCTTGTCTGGGAGAGTTTCAGGGGGGAGCAGGGTGCCGGACGGGCAGGATGGTCTCTGTGCACGGCGCAGCCACGGGCTGCAGGGAGCTGCGTCAAAATATTCGACGTCACCAGTTGTATTTTGTGTCGTCACAGTGGAAAAGGCAGCGAGGAGCCCGGGCCCTGCCCGCCGCCGGGGCCGCCGCGTCGCCTGGCAACGGGAGGCGCTGCGTTATCCCGCCCTGTAAACACGGGCACGTGGGCAGCGGGCTCGGCCAATGGGCAGCGAGCAGCGGCGGGTGGTGGCCAATGAGGAAAGGGAAGGGGCGGGCTCAGGGCGAGGGGCGGGCCTAGGGGAGAGCAGAGCGGCGGCGGGGACGGACGAGTAAGGTTGGGGGTGCGGGCTCGGGAGAGGGGGACTGGGGGGACTGGGGGGACTGGGGGGACTGGGGGGACTGGGGGGCCCGGGGCGCCCGGGGGGCTGGTGAGAAAGTGAGGCGGGGGGCAGGGGCAGGGGCAGGCAGAGCTGGGTATGAGGCTGGGGGTGGCCGGGGAAGGAGACACCCCTCCCTCTCCCCCAGACAGCCCTGCCCTCGGGGGGTCACCGTGTCACCCGCCCCCCCGCCGCTTCGACCACTTTCTGTGGTGAGGAGGAGGAGGGCGGCTGCCCATCCCTCCCAGCCGCCCAGGTCCCCTCCAGGCAAAAGGGGTGCTGTCGTGTCCCCCCCGCTCAGGCTCTGTGTTTTCGGGCAGGGCAGCAGCCATGGCCGCACTCAGCCTGTCCCAGCTGCTGGACGTCGCCATCGGGACGCCCCAGGTCGGGGCTGTCAACTTCCCGGCGCTGCACAGCCTGCTGCAGGCCATGCTCAGGCACCTGGGCCTGCAGGACCTGCCTGCCCTGGGGCGAGGGCACAGCCCGACCCCCCTCCTGGGGCGGGACCAGCCCCCCGAGGCACCCCCCAGAGAAGAAGGGGGACAGGGCGGAGGCCCAGGCACAGAGTCGCTCACCCCTGCGAAGGACCCGCTGCAGGGGACCGTGAGCACTCCCCAGGACGCCTCCGTGGCTGCTGACGTGGAGCAGATGAAGATAAAGATTGAAGAGAATGAGAGCAGCATCTCCAAGGTAGAGGCTCTTCCCCGTTCCCTGGGTGCCCCCCCCGTGAGACACCCCCTCCTCTGGGGTCTGCACCACCATTGTGGTGCCCTTAGGTCTGGTTTAAGCCTGAGCTCGAGGTGGTATGTGGGGCTTCACTGTGGGAAAGGGATGGAGTTTTGGCGAGAAAGAGCTGGGGCTGAAATGCTGCTCCAGTTGCTCTGGGTTCTCCCCAAGTTGCCATCAGCAAGTCGTGGGTCCAGTACAGCACCCGGTGCCCTCGGCTCCAGCAGCCAGAGGCTCAGCACCTGTGGAGATCCAGCCCCACCACTCTCCATCCCTCCCTTCCCCACTCCTGAGCCACAGCCAGGTACGGCACCCGCTCCTCAGGCAGCTGAGAGGCTCCATCAGCACCTCATGGGCCTCATCTCCCAGCCCAAATCCCCTTGGCTTGCCCGAGGGCTAGACCCAGCACTGGTGCGGACCGGAGAGGGGCCTCATCCTGCACAACGCTGGGCCGTTTGGGGCTGCGAGCATCCCCAGTGGGAGGAAAAAAGCTCAGGTTCAAGGAAACGGTCACCTTGGGTGCTGCAGGGCCGGATCCTGCTGGGGCTGGGACATGTAGGGAGAAGGCAGCAGGGAGGGTTTCCCCGGGTGGCTGAGCTCACCCTCCTCGGGGCAGGCCCCTGCTTGATCGCTCCCCGCTTCGTTAGCCGCGGTTGCCGCTGCCCTCGCGGGCCAGGCTGTGGTTGAGAGGGTGGCAGCAGCTCTTTGCCCTCTGGATCGGCTTCAGTAGTCTTGCACAGAGCCCGGTGTGGGGGGGCAGGGCTGGATCTGTCCCCGCTTACTTGGGCTGTGCAGTGGGCCCCCCCCGGGGCAGGGTTGGGGGGAGTCTCTGGGGAGCTGCTGCCCCTTCTTGGCTGCTGAAGGTGTGATGAATGGTAAGTGCTGCCCGCAGTGCCCCCGGGACTCACCCCCGCCACTCCCCTCTCTCAGGCCGTGGCGCTCTCCCAGGATCTCCTCGAGGAGATTGGCGGGATGAAGGCGGCGCAGTCCCGCATGGAGGAGGACATTCGGATGATCCGGGAGACGCTTGGCATGGTGAGCTGCTGCCGGTGTCCCCAGGAGGCAGCTGGGCCCTCACCCCCCTCCCTGCCTCTGTGTCACCCTGCCACCCCTGCCCCACGGCCCTGGGTGTCACCCGGCGTGAAGGGTGCCAGGAGGGAAGAGCAGGAAGGGTGTCCCAAGGCTGAAGAGGTAACTGCATGCACCAACCAAGGTGACGCTAAGACATTTTTTAACTAAACAGCTGTAAAGAAAGAAACATGGGTGCTAAGAAGGAGAGGAGATAAAGATCTACCCGTGCAACACAGCCACAACCCTGCCTGGCATCCCTCTGTCCTGTGCCCAAGTTAATTTTCGGATGCTCCTTTTCAATCCTGCTCCTGTGTCTGGGCTGCCATCCCTCTCCTTGTCCCGCTCCAGGGGAATCTCCAGGACGCTGCCGGCCAGCTGCCGGCCCTCCGTGACCAGACGGCGTCGGACAGTGACATGGTACGGCCGCGCGCACGCCCGGATCCTGCTCCGGGACGGAGGCGGCTGCGTGCCCGGGGCACCGGTGCACCCAGTCCCTCGGTGTCAGGGCACGGTCCCAGCAGGGCTGGGCAGCGATGCTGGAGGGGGTCAGTGCTCCTGTGGGTGCCATCTCACCCGGCTACGTGGCCAGGGTTGACCCCCTAATCCCTTTTCTCCCCAGAAAAATCTGAAGGAAAGGCTGAGCCTCTACCCAGCCCCGGAGGAGGTGAGCAACATGGTGCGCTGGGAGGTGCTGGAGGATTGCCTGGTGGGCAGCAAAGCAGGAGGAGGAGAAGGAGGAGGAGTAGGAGGAGGAGAAAGCCGAGGTCTGTCCGTGGTGAGTGCTGGGGCATCCCAGCTATGGGAGTGGGACTCAGCAGGACCGCAGCCCCCGGGGCCTCGGCGGAGGTTTGCTCAGCACTTCTCTTCCCTGTGCATCCCGCCGGGAGGCAGGACGTGGCACCAGCAGAGCCAGGGCAGCTCCTCGGCTGCCCCAACAGAGACCTCCTCATCGTCTTCATCGTCTGTGCCACCGACAGCCCCCAACAGCCCCTCTGTGGGGCAAGGGAGCGCCCGAAACCCTTGGGGTGACCGCACAGCCCCCTGTCCTTGCTCAACGTTGGGCAGGACCACGGCTCCCTGCCCTCCTGGTCTCTCTGGGGCTGGTAGGTGGGAGCCGGGGACAGCGGAGGGACATTTTGGGGCAAACCCCAGCATTCTGCACCATGAGATGGTTTCCAAATCCTACCTGGGGCTGCTGCTCCTGAAATGAAGGCGCAGCCCATTAGGCTGGGAAGCGGGTCTGGTCCAGCAGCTCTGGAGTACAGAATCCCATTGCTGGAGAGAAGAATGCCTTGCTGTTGTGTCAGGTGGCATCAGCAGGGGGTTTGCTGATCTCCAGGATCGGCTGCTGAAATGACTCTGCAGGCACAGAGGTGGCCAAAGGACTAAAGGGACTGGGGAGGGGCCGTGCGGCTGGGGCGCCCGGGGGTCCCTGTGGGTTGGGCAGTCTCTGCCTTTGGGGTACTTGAGTTTGGCTCCGTGAGCTGGGGGGTTTGAGGACAGGGCGGGTGGCCCTTGCCGCTGCACTTCCGCCCATAAACCTGCTCCCCTTTGCCTCCTCTTCGCAGGATGGCAGTGAGGGCCAGGCTGCCCCCGCCGAGCCCCCCACTGCAGACATGGACGCCCCGCATGGGGCAAGCTCAGCGCTGGGACTGAAGGGACCAGGGACACAGCCTGCACCCAGGACCAGCAAAGGGACCAGCAAGGGGACTCCACAGGGGCAGCCTGGCTCCCCGGGGACGCAGAGAGCACCAGTGGCCCCTGAGAAGGGGGCAGGTGCTTCCTCAGATGAGGCAAAGAATTGTGATGCCCGTGCCACCACCCTGGAGACACAGCCAGGATCCCCTGGCATCAAGACCACTACGCTGGGGACAGAGTCAGGGGCCCCCGACACCCAGACCTCCACCCCAGGGGCACAGCCAGGGGCCTCTGACACCCAGAGCGCTACCCCAGGGGTGCAGCCAAGTACCCCCAGCACCCAAACCACCACCCCAGGGGTGCAGCCAGGGATCGCCAGCACCGAAACGGTGGAGGCTCTCTGCCAGATCGGGCAGCTCAGCCACCCCTGTGCCAGCCTGAAGGAGCAGGTGGCCCAGCTGGAAGCCAGCAAGTCAGACCACGCCGAGCTTGAGAAGCTGCGCCTGCTCTTCTCGGAGGGAGGTAGGAGCCCCTGGGGGGGCTGGCAGGGGGGTGTTTGGCATGGGGACACCCTGGGCTGGGGGCTCATTGTGCTCAGAGCCTGGCCTCAAAGGCGAGACCCCCTCACTGACAGCATGTCCCCTCGGACCACATCTAGACAAGGAGAGCATCACCAGCGTCCTGGCCGACCTCCAGGGCCGGGTGTCCTCGCTGCAGGGCCTGACCAGTGACCTGCAGGGCGAGAATGGGAAGGTGAGCTGGCAGCAGTCCCTGGGGGGGCTGCGGGGATGCCAGGGGGGAGTTGGGCAGGGAGGAGGCAGCTGAAGGGCCCCTGGGCTGGGACAACAGAGGGGGCTGTGCCCTGACTCATCCACCACTGCCTTTCCCAGATCAGGCAGCTGGAAGATGCCGTCGGAAAGCTGGAGGTAGCTGGAGCCAACTGGAAAGGGGATGTCAGCGAGCAGATCACCCTGCAGCTGGGGTAAAAGGACGGGACAGGGTTTCCTACCCTGCAGGAGGAGCCCGGGGGGACAAGGGACACCCCCTGAGCGGCCCTGTGGAGGCTAAGCCTGCCTGTGCCCCTGTCTCACTGAGCAGGTCCACGCTGCAGGAGATGAGGGGTAAGCTGAAGGAGCTGGAAGAGCAGCAGGAGATGACCAAGGCCACGCTGGAGCGGTTGGTGGCCAAGACGGCTGACGAGCTGCAGGAGCAGGTGAGGTCCAGGGGCAGCGCTCCCACCGCCACAGCTCGGTGGGGTGGTCCTGGAGGGGTTTCCAGCCACATCCCCTGGCTGGCTGGGGCCATCGAGCCTCCACAGCACCCGGATTTGTTGACTGCATCCACCTCATCTCAGAGCCGACTCCTTCTCCCCTTCCTGCAGCTGGGCGAGCCGAGGGCGATGGTGGCGAGCACAGGGCAGGAGCAGGCAGAGGCGCAGGCAGCGTGCCCCACCTGCAGCGGGGACATCCGCAAGCAGGTGGGGCAGCTCCTGCAGCGCTACGAGAAGCTCCAGGAGGTGGTGGACAATTTCATGTCGCAGCAGGCAGTGGTCAAGGTGGTAAGGCGGCTGCCAGGGAGGAGCCAGGTAAGGAGATGCTGGCATGGGGGGCTTGGGAGGTTGCCAGCATCCCCCCAGCTGGTTGTGCTTCGCGGTAACGTGGAGGAGCCCCTCACCGCCTCCCAGGTTGGTTCGTACAAGCGAGCAGCACGGAAGGAATTTAAAGCCTTGATGCAAATGTCCTGTTGGCACTGAGAGCCCATGGCCACCGGGCAAGTAACCCGGGTCTGTCCCCACGGGGGCAGCCAGCCCCCCCTTGCACGGCACCACCTTGTCATCTTCCTCCCTGAAGCAGGACGAGGAGCTGCTGAAGCTGCTGAAGCGCATCCAGGCCACCGTCACGCAGGTGCAAGGGGACTACGAGAAGCTCAACTCTGTCACCGGGAACCTCCTGAATGACCGTCACCAGAAGGAGAAAGATATCGAGGTAGGTGGCTGAAACCCCCTCGGGGTCAGAGCATCCTCCAGGCAGACCCCAGGCTGGGGACCACAAGGGATTTGTCTGCACCCCCCCAAACCTTGCAGCCCTGTGGAGGTTCAGTGTACCTTTCCTGGAGGTTTGGGTGAGGTGGGGGGAGCGGGGGTTGCTCAGCTGGCCAGGAGGCAGCTCCAACCCTGCCGCGGTGTCATGGGATGCTTTTCTGTGTTGGAAGGCTCTGTTCCGGTCCCTGGAGAGGCTGGAGAAGGAGAAGGCGAACAAGGAAGACCTGGTGCTGGGAATTGATGTGGTATGGCCTTGGGGGGTCCTGGCACCACCCAAGGGGGTGCTGGGCAGGGTGACAAACACCCCTTGTGCCTTGGGGGCTCAGTGTCAGAACTGGCCTGGGGGAGGGAGGATTTCCAGACTGGCTGTGGCTCCTTCCCCAGGTGCCTCTGTCTTCCCCTGGGTCCCTTCAGCTGGTGTGACCAGCCCCACGGGGGTGATGGGGCGAGTGGGGCCACGTAGCCACTTCTCCCTGTCCTCCTGCCACGAGCTGGCCCTGCCCGTCATCCCTCCATCCTTTCCTCACTGCTCTCCTGCCTTTCCCCGCTGCTAGAAAGCAGACAAAACCGCCCTGGCCGGCAAAGTGAGTCGCACCCAGTTTGACGCGAGCATGGAGCGGCTGAATGAGAGGATGCAGGAGACGCTGAGCCGGGTGGCGGGGCAGGAGCAGGGCTGGCACCAGGTCCAGCGGCAGCTCAGTGAAGAGATGGACTCCAAGGTGAGGGGTGGCACGTCCCCGCTGCGCAAAACTGGCACCTTCGGGGCTTGGCAGCCTACGGCAGCATCCCTCTGAGGATCCCCCCTCCTGGCTTTTCATGGGGAACATGATGTCCCAGCCCGGGGCAGCTGGCTGAGGGTGTGTGTCTGTCCGTAGCTGGACCGCCTGGAGCTGGGGCCTTTCCGGCAGCAGCTGGAGGAGCACTGGAGGAGCATCCTGGAGCAGCTCAAGGAGAAGGAGCCGCTGACGGAGGCTGACGATGCAGCTGGGATGAAGAAGTGAGTGCGATGGGGGTGGCGATGGCTTCTCCTCCCACCGGTAGCAGGTTCCCCATGTTAAAGGAGGCACGAGGAGGGGGACCTGCAGGATGGAGCCCTCCCGAACCAAAACTGGGATGTGGGTGCAAAGGTTTTCTGGAGCAAGGGTGGGGAACGGCGACTCGTCCCCCTGGGCAGGGGTGTGACACACGGCGCCGCAGAGCTGGGTTGTGACCTGCCCTCCTGGCGAGGGGCAGGGGGGTAATTAGCGCTGACGAAGTGATGAAACCGGTGTGAGGGCTGGTTGGGATGGCAGCTACGGGTGCCTGCGCCCTTCGCCTCCCATCCCTGCCTGCCCTGGGCAGCCACAGGCAGCTGCCAGGTTTCGGAGGTGCCCGCAGGGCCGAGGCGAGCGTGTCCCTGTCCTCGGGGCAGCTGTGACAAAACTCATCCTGAAAAATGTGGGAATCCTGCACCCCCCAGGCCCGGCGTTTGTACCCCAGCAAGAGCTACAGGAACAGCCCCGTTCTGTCCTTGCTGGTACCCCCAGTTCCCATGGGACTGGGGTGCTGTGTGTGCCTGTGGGCGTAGTTCCCATAATGGTGGTTTTTGGGTGCTCCCCTCAGTGGATTCTCCGGTGCCTAATACGAGGTGGAGCTTTTTCCCAAGCGGGAGCCCACAACCAACTGCTCTCCCCCATCGTAGCCCCTTGATTTTGTAGTCAGCCGGTGGGTTGTGACCTGGGTGGGGTGGGGTGGGGGGTAAGCCAGGCTCAAAAGCCTGCGGTTCCCCCCGCAAATACCATAACTCATTACAATGCAGTGCCCAGCACCTTGCTGCTGCCTGCCAGCTGCCTGCCTGTGTGCAGGCAGGGCTGTATCCCCCCCCAGGAACTCACCCAGCCCTTTCCCCCCCCCGCCAGGCAGCTGCTGGCCCATTTCCACTGCCTGTCCTGCGACCGGCCCCTCAGCATGCTGGCGCCTGGCCCGTGAGTACCGTCCGGCACCGGTGCATCGGGGGGTGCGTGGGTGATTCGGAGGGGAGATGGGTGCTGGCAGTGCCCCGCTGTGCCCGGCACGGGGGTTAGGGTGTCTGCCTGGGGGGGTGCAGCCCTCCTGAGCCCCTCCCTGGGGGCAGTGGGATGCCAATGGGGTACAAGCCTGTGGGTTTTGGGGCACTGCCCCGAGCTGGGGTGGGTCGTGTGTCCCCTGTCACCCACCCACGGCTCCTGCCCTCCCCAGGCACATCGCGGCCATCCCGTACATGCCACCGCTCCCCCCCCACCTTGCCGGGCGCTCCCATACTGTCGTGGAGCTGGAGCAAACACGGCAGCACAGCCACAAGTAGGGGACACGGGGACCCGGCCCCTGGGGTGCAGGTTGGCCCTGCCCTGGAGAGGGAGAGCCCTTCCCAGGGTGGGGCTGAAGGGATGCAGGGGGGGCCTGGGCAGGGCAGGGGAGCAGAGATGTGCTGCAGAGGGGTCAGCTGTGCTTGTCCCCGGTCTGTGGCGTTTTACAGCCCTCCCTGCGCTGCCCTGTCTAGCCCAGGTCTGTGTCTCAGTGGTGCTGAAGCCACATGTGATGAGCTGTGTCTGGTCTCAGCCTGACCTCAGGCTTCACTGGGGAGTCAGCTGCCTCCTGTGAAACAAGTCACCGAAATTAAACACTGCAGCTGGGACAGCCCAGCTCCTGCCTCCCGGTGTCCCTCGCGTAGGGTGCAGGGACCTGCCATGGCCATGACCAGCTCACCAGGGCCACGGGGAAAGAGCAGATCCAGCACAGCTGGACAGGCGTGGGTCTCCTTCAGCAGTTGGAGGGCACCCGGGAGGGACATACCCCAGCGGGGAGCACCCGCAGCCCCCTCCCTGGCATAGTAGGGTGAAGCACGGAGTGCCACGGTGCTGGGTGCTGAGCATCCCTGTGCTCCGTCCCACAGGGAGCGGGTGGGCGAGTGCAGGTACCCCCACGTGCCGCGGCAATGCGGGGGCCGGCACACCGTCACCCACCCGCTGCAGCGCTGCCCGCACCCCCAGCCCCACCCGCCCAGCACCCCGCGGCCGCTCCAGCCCCGCGCCCTGCTCCCCATCAAGGTAAGGATGACGAAGGTAGGGATACAGCGGGGGCAAGCGAGGCTGGGAGGGTGATGCTGAGCATCCAGGGTGGGGGTGGGGGGATCCGTGCCTCAGTTTCCCCAGGGGGAGCTGGGTGGGGGGGTTTGCCTGGGCATGCTGATTTGGGCCCCGTGTTTCAGCCAACCCCCTCTCTCCTTCCCAGCACGACGAGACGGAGCTGTCGGGCCAGGATGGCCACATCTACAGGGGCCGGCGGGTCAGGCAGCTGCCTGTGCTCGTGGGCAAGGAGGGTACGGCTGGGCCACGCTTGGGGAGGGGATGTGGCGGGGGTGAACTGGGCAGTGGAGTGGGCAGGGTGCCCGCGGGGTGCCAGGTTTTCCCCCTTTCCCCCCCGTGTGTTCTCCCTGGCTCCCCCCAGCCCAGCTCCCTCTGCTCCCTCCTGCCAGACTTCCCCAGGGCCAAGCCCAAGCTGTCCCCGAGGCAGTGGGATGCCAAGGACACCAGCCGCCTGCTCTCCCGGCCCCAGAGCACTGCGTCGTCGCTCAGCCAGCCAGGTACGGCCCTGCCAGGGCACCGGGGTGGGGGGAGAGGGCACCCTGCTGTGTCCTGGTGGGTGGGGGCAAGCAGGGTGGGATGGGGGTTTGGGGTGGAGTGGGGTGGAAGCAGGATGGAGGGGGAGGACGGGAAGATGGGGCAATCGATCCCCATGTTGGAGCCAGAGCAAGGTGGAGGGACGTGGCGGGGTGGTCCTGGCCACTGCGGGACAACAGCCTGTCTGCTTCAGGGTGGGGGCCAGGACCCCGTTGCTGGGTGTCTCTGGCCAGGCAGGTGCCCACGGGCGGTGCCTGCCCCAGGGGCTGCAGGGGGGCTAACCCCTGCCCCTCGCCCCCAGGCATCCCCACCTCGCCAGAGCACAGGCCAGCCTCCTCCCACGGCCGCCTCTCCCAGGCACGGGGGCTCCTCGTGCCCCTCCAGCCCTCGTGGGACGGATCCAGCACCCCGGAAGCCAGGCAGGACCGGGGGTCCCCGACCGAAGCCCCACCACCCCGGCCACCGAGCAGGCGAGGAAGCGTCTCTGGCCAGCAGCAATAAAGGGCGATGGGCAGCCAAGCACCTGTGTGGCCTGAGCGGGGTGGCCCTGGGCTGGGATCTTCCCATCATGCATAAGGAGGGGTCGCAGCATCCCTTGTCCTGCGGCCACGTGTGGCCAGAGGAGCTGAAACCAGCCCCTGTCCAACCCCCCTCCCAGGGTCTGTGCCGGCCCCGTGCTGCCACGCTCTCCCTGACACCCCCTGGCCTCCATGAACCCCTTTTTGGCCCCTGACAGGGAGCTTGTGGCCCCCAAAAGGGTCTGGGGGAGCCCACACTAAAGCAGGAGGATGATGACGCTCCGTTGCTGCTGAAGGTGGTGGGAGATGGGGACCGCGGTGGGAGATGGGGACCGCGGTGGGAAGGGTGGCAGCAGGACATGGCTTTAACGCCGAAAGGGAATCCCCCCCCCAAGCCCGCTGGTTGGCTATCGCTTATCCCGCGGGATGAGCATCACTGAGCAGGTTTCCTTATCTGCTCATGGATTGTCACCCCCTTGTCCCTCTTCCAACGCTGCCATTGATGGAAAGAGGAAGGCACAGACCTGCCATGGTGTGTGCTTGGGGGCTGCCCTGTGGAAAAACTGCTCCCCTGGTAGATCTTCTCCCCAGATTCGGGCGAGGGGGGGGAGCACCCAAACCTCCCCCCCACAATGGCAGACCCCAACCCTGCCCACCCCGCTGCAGTCTCCAGGCACCTTAGCCCCCAGGGAGCCCCCCCTGCCGGGGATGTTTCCCCTGGTGGGTTTGGTTTTTCAGGGGAAAAATAGGTGCTAAATACCCGCGTTGGGGGTGCCCAGGTGGATCCAGCAGGATCTGGGATTCCCTCAGTGCCACCTCCAGTGGGATAACTGGGAGCACTCAGAGCAAACTGGTCACCACTAGAATAGAGCCAGCAGAGGACCATCTTGTACCCCGGGAGGGGGGGTCAGGCATTGATGGGCTTAAAAACACCCCCCCACCCCCTGGGACTAATTGCATTTGCAGGATTTGGCCCACCTGGGGCTGAGCCCTTTGGTGCGTGTGCGTGTGTGTGTGTCCCCAGCTCACCCCCTCTCCCACCCACTGTCCCATTTGCTGCTGCTGGGACCCAGCTGCACCCTATAAACACCAACCCCCCCCCCCCCCCCCATGAGCACCCAGCCCCATGTCCCTTTTTGGGTGCTGCCTGTGCTGCTGGAGCAGGTGAGTAGCCCCAGCTGGGGCATTTTTTCCCTTTTTTTCCTTTTTCCTTCTGGGGGTCTCCCTGTTCCCTGGGGGATGATTTGCTGTTGTGCTTTGAGCCCCCCCAGCCCTTGCTGCCATCTCTGGAGCTGCTGCGTTCCCATTTTGGGCTTTTTTTTACCCCAGTTGCTTGGTGTGTGAGCAGTGTGGCAAGGGGGGAGCCGTGTTCTTCTTCAATTTTAGGGGGGAGCCGTGTTCTTCTTCAATTTTAATTGAGTTTGGATATTTAAGCACAAAGCCAGGGGCTGGTGCGTTGTTTGGAGTCGTTAGAAGGGGGGTGGCACAGCAAGTGGCTTGTGAGGTCAGGGCCTGGGGCTGAGCAGTGTCCTGGGCCTGGGGGGAAAGGAGTTGGTGGCCAGCGAGCCCCCACCCATGGCCCTCCTGCAGTGGGGGACACTGAAAAGGCATCACCCCCCCCCACCTCAGAGCAGGGTTTGCCTAAAAGCCTGGCAGCCTGAGTATCGCAGGGCTGAGGCCTGGGGGGCTCATCACATGGGTGGGTGATGGCGCTGGGGAGGGGGACACAAGCTGCCGGGGGTGGGTTGCAAACCGCAGTATTTTGTGAGGGTGCAGGATGGGGTTTGGGCTGCACCCCAGGACAATGGGGGTCCTCGCTGTGCTCACATGGCCCCCCCATGGCTCCGGGGTCTCCCCTTCCCTCTGCTCCCCCCTTCGGGGATGGCAGCGGCGGCTTCCGCAGGCAGAGCGCAGGCAGCACGTGGGACTCGGCGCAGCCTCCTGGGGGGGGCCTGTCCCCACTGGTAATGCTGCGGCTTGGGGGGGGGCTCACGCCCGTTCTCGGTGCCCTTGCAGGGATGTGCTCCCAGCAAAGAGAAAAGGCAGGGCTGTGATCAGAGACATAGAGTATTTGTTGATCAGATAAAGGGTGAGGTGACAAGAGACATGTGGTATTTGTCAATCAGATAAAGGGTGGGAGCCTGGGTGTGGGCATGTCTGTCTGATGGGATTTACGACTGCGATCAGAGGCAAATGGCATTTGGTGGTCAGGTAGTTCACAAAGGTGAAGGCCTGAGTGTGGGCACGTCTGTCTGATGGGATTTAAGCCAAGTCCGCAATTAGCGATATCCTGTGAAGAGGCACAGAGATGAGCTATGCCATGTAAGGGCCAAACCCGAGAGGGTCAGCAGAAGATAACGCAGAGGAAGACGACGACCCCCTAGCAACAAAAGGCGCAGCCGCAGCTGAACCGAAAGGCCCGTCAGCCCAGAACCTGAAGCTTCTAACAGAGACTGCCAAAGAGGAGGGGCGCGCGCCGTTGGCGGAGCAGCGACTCCCCGGCCGCCCAGCGCTGCTTTACTTGCTCAAGCGCTTGCTGAATTAATAAACTTTATAAGTCACTTGATTTGGCTTCTGAAAGTGATTTTCCCCAATTTATAACAGCTTAATTAAAGCAGCAGGCTTCTGCACCTGGGAATGCTGTTTCTTCTGCCAGTGATCATCTCGCCTTCACCATGTGGTACTCGCAGCGACGTAAAAGTGCAGGACAGACTGTTTGGCTGATGAACTTGCTTCCCCCCCACTCCTCGGTGTTCTTTGATAGTCTTGTTTTATAAAATTGTGGTTGCTCTGTTTTTTTTTCTCTTTTTCTTTATTCCCCCCCGCCCCCCCACCCAAGCTGCAGATACTACAAGCAGCACTTTGATGGATCACTCGGGCTCGAAGATTTTTCCCAGTGTTTGAATACTTCCTGGGGCTGTCTGGATGCCTGTGTTTAGCTGCGTTTCTTTTTTCCCCGCTCTCGCGGCTCTTTTGCTTCGGTGCAAGGTGCGAGAAATCTGTGTGTTGATGCAGTCAGCAGCAGCCTTCCACCATTGCCACGTCTGAGGGAGAGGGTAAAATCTGTCATGCTTTTGACACCTCAGCCAATAACTCAATGGAGGTGCTTCCTTGCCGGGACTGGGCTTGTCTGGGAGAGTTTCAGGGGGGAGCAGGGTGCCGGACGGGCAGGATGGTCTCTGTGCACGGCGCAGCCACGGGCTGCAGGGAGCTGCGTCAAAATATTCGACGTCACCAGTTGTATTTTGTGTCGTCACAGTGGAAAAGGCAGCGGGGAGCCCGGGCCCTGCCCGCCGCCGGGGCCGCCGCGTCGCCTGGCAACGGGAGGCGCTGCGTTATCCCGCCCTGTAAACACGGGCACGTGGGCAGCGGGCTCGGCCAATGGGCAGCGAGCAGCGGCGGGTGGTGGCCAATGAGGAAAGGGAAGGGGCGGGCTCAGGGCGAGGGCGGGCCTAGGGAGAGCAGAGCGGCGGCGGGACGGACGAGTAAGGTTGGGGGTGCGGGCTCGGGAGAGGGGGACTGGGGGGACTGGGGGGACTGGGGGGCCCGGGGCGCCCGGGGGGATGGTGAGAAAGTGAGGCGAGGGGCAAGGGCAGGGGCAGGCAGAGCTGGGTATGAGGCTGGGGGTGGCCGGGGAAGGAGACACCCCTCCCTCTCCCCCAGACAGCCCTGCCCTCGGGGGGTCACCGTGTCACCCGCCCCCCCGCCGCTTCGACCACTTTCTGTGGTGAGGAGGAGGAGGGCGGCTGCCCATCCCTCCCAGCCGCCCAGGTCCCCTCCAGGCAAAAGGGGTGCTGTCGTGTCCCCCCCGCTCAGGCTCTGTGTTTTCGGGCAGGGCAGCAGCCATGGCCGCACTCAGCCTGTCCCAGCTGCTGGACGTCGCCATCGGGACGCCCCAGGTCGGGGCTGTCAACTTCCCGGCGCTGCACAGCCTGCTGCAGGCCATGCTCAGGCACCTGGGCCTGCAGGACCTGCCTGCCCTGGGGCGAGGGCACAGCCCGACCCCCCTCCTGGGGCGGGACCAGCCCCCCGAGGCACCCCCCAGGGAAGAAGGGGGACAGGGCGGAGGCCCAGGCACAGAGTCGCTCACCCCTGCGAAGGACCCGCTGCAGGGGACCGTGAGCACTCCCAGGACGCCTCCGTGGCTGCTGACGTGGAGCAGATGAAGATAAAGATTGAAGAGAATGAGAGCAGCATCTCCAAGGTAGAGGCTCTTCCCCGTTCCCTGGGTGCCCCCCCCGTGAGACACCCCTCCTCTGGGGTCTGCACCACCATTGTGGTGCCCTTAGGTCTGGTTTAAGCCTGAGCTCGAGGTGGTATGTGGGGCTTCACTGTGGGAAAGGGATGGAGTTTTGGCGAGAAAGAGCTGGGGCTGAAATGCTGCTCCAGTTGCTCTGGGTTCTCCCCAAGTTGCCATCAGCAAGTCGTGGGTCCAGTACAGCACCCGGTGCCCTCGGCTCCAGCAGCCAGAGGCTCAGCACCTGTGGAGATCCAGCCCCACCACTCTCCATCCCTCCCTTCCCCACTCCTGAGCCACAGCCAGGTACGGCACCCGCTCCTCAGGCAGCTGAGAGGCTCCATCAGCACCTCATGGGCCTCATCTCCCAGCCCAAATCCCCTTGGCTTGCCCGAGGGCTAGACCCAGCACTGGTGCGGACCGGAGAGGGCCTCATCCTGCACAACGCTGGCCGTTTGGGGCTGCGAGCATCCCAGTGGGAGGAAAAAAGCTCAGGTTCAAGGAAACGGTCACCTTGGGTGCTGCTAGGGCCGGATCCTGCTGGGGCTGGGACATGTAGGAGAAGGCAGCAGGGAGGGTTTCCCCGGGTGGCTGAGCTCACCCTCCTCGGGGCAGGCCCCTGCTTGATCGCTCCCCGCTTCGTTAGCCGCGGTTGCCGCTGCCCTCGCGGGCCAGGCTGTGGTTGAGAGGGTGGCAGCAGCTCTTTGCCCTCTGGATCGGCTTCAGTAGTCTTGCACAGAGCCCGGTGTGGGGGGGCAGGGCTGGATCTGTCCCCGCTTACTTGGGCTGTGCAGTGGGCCCCCCCCGGGGCAGGGTTGGGGGAGTCTCTGGGGAGCTGCTGCCCCTTCTTGGCTGCTGAAGGTGTGATGAATGGTAAGTGCTGCCCGCAGTGCCCCCGGGACTCACCCCCGCCACTCCCCTCTCTCAGGCGTGGCGCTCTCCAGGATCTCCTCGAGGAGATTGGCGGATGAAGGCGGCGCAGTCCCGCATGAGGAGGACATTCGGATGATCCGGGAGACGCTTGGCATGGTGAGCTGCTGCCGGTGTCCCCAGGAGGCAGCTGGGCCCTCACCCCCCTCCCTGCCTCTGTGTCACCCTGCCACCCCTGCCCCACGGCCCTGGGTGTCACCCGGCGTGAAGGGTGCCAGGAGGGAAGAGCAGGAAGGGTGTCCCAAGGCTGAAGAGGTAACTGCATGCACCAACCAAGGTGAGCGCTAAGACATTTTTTAACTAAACAGCTGTAAGAAAGAAACATGGGTGCTAAGAAGGAGAGGAGATAAAGATCTACCCGTGCAACACAGCCACAACCCTGCCTGCATCCCTCTGTCCTGTGCCCAAGTTAATTTTCGGATGCTCCTTTTCAATCCTGCTCCTGTGTCTGGGCTGCCATCCCTCTCCTTGTCCCGCTCCAGGGGAATCTCCAGGACGCTGCCGGCCAGCTGCCGGCCCTCCGTGACCAGACGGCGTCGGACAGTGACATGGTACGGCCGCGCGCACGCCCGGATCCTGCTCCGGGACGGAGGCGGCTGCGTGCCCGGGGCACCGGTGCACCCAGTCCCTCGGTGTCAGGGCACGGTCCCAGCAGGGCTGGGCAGCGATGCTGGAGGGGGTCAGTGCTCCTGTGGGTGCCATCTCACCCGGCTACGTGGCCAGGGTTGACCCCCTAATCCCTTTTCTCCCCAGAAAAATCTGAAGGAAAGGCTGAGCCTCTACCCAGCCCCGGAGGAGGTGAGCAAACTGGTGCGCTGGGAGGTGCTGGAGGATTGCCTGGTGGGCAGCAAAGCAGGAGGAGGAGAAGGAGGAGGAGTAGGAGGAGGAGAAAGCCGAGGTCTGTCCGTGGTGAGTGCTGGGGCATCCCAGCTATGGGAGTGGGACTCAGCAGGACCGCAGCCCCCGGGGCCTCGGCGGAGGTTTGCTCAGCACTTCTCTTCCCTGTGCATCCCGCCGGGAGGCAGGACGTGGCACCAGCAGAGCCAGGGCAGCTCCTCGGCTGCCCCAACAGAGACCTCCTCATCGTCTTCATCGTCTGTGCCACCGACAGCCCCCAACAGCCCCTCTGTGGGGCAAGGGAGCGCCCGAAACCCTTGGGGTGACCGCACAGCCCCCTGTCCTTGCTCAACGTTGGGCAGGACCACGGCTCCCTGCCCTCCTGGTCTCTCTGGGGCTGGTAGGTGGGAGCCGGGGACAGCGGAGGGACATTTTGGGCAAACCCCAGCATTCTGCACCATGAGATGGTTCCAAATCCTACCTGGGGCTGCTGCTCCTGAAATGAAGGCGCAGCCCATTAGGCTGGGAAGCGGGTCTGGTCCAGCAGCTCTGGAGTACAGAATCCCATTGCTGGAGAGAAGAATGCCTTGCTGTTGTGTCAGGTGGCATCAGCAGGGGTTTGCTGATCTCCAGGATCGGCTGCTGAAATGACTCTGCAGGCACAGAGGTGGCCAAAGGACTAAAGGACTGGGGAGGGGCCGTGCGGCTGGGGCGCCCGGGGGTCCCTGTGGGTTGGGCAGTCTCTGCCTTTGGGGTACTTGAGTTTGGCTCCGTGAGCTGGGGGGTTTTGAGGACAGGGCGGGTGGCCCTTGCCGCTGCACTTCCGCCCATAAACCTGCTCCCCTTTGCCTCCTCTTCGCAGGATGGCAGTGAGGGCCAGGCTGCCCCCGCCGAGCCCCCCACTGCAGACATGGACGCCCCCGCATGGGGCAAGCTCAGCGCTGGGACTGAAGGGACCAGGGACACAGCCTGCACCCAGGACCAGCAAAGGGACCAGCAAGGGGACTCCACAGGGGCAGCCTGGCTCCCCGGGGACGCAGAGAGCACCAGTGGCCCCTGAGAAGGGGGCAGGTGCTTCCTCAGATGAGGCAAAGAATTGTGATGCCCGTGCCACCACCCTGGAGACACAGCCAGGATCCCCTGGCATCAAGACCACTACGCTGGGACAGAGTCAGGGGCCCCCGACACCCAGACCTCCACCCCAGGGGCACAGCCAGGGGCCTCTGACACCCAGAGCGCTACCCCAGGGGTGCAGCCAAGTACCCCCAGCACCCAAACCACCACCCCAGGGGTGCAGCCAGGGATCGCCAGCACCGAAACGGTGGAGGCTCTCTGCCAGATCGGGCAGCTCAGCCACCCCTGTGCCAGCCTGAAGGAGCAGGTGGCCCAGCTGGAAGCCAGCAAGGCAGACCACGCCGAGCTTGAGAAGCTGCGCCTGCTCTTCTCGGAGGGAGGTAGGAGCCCCTGGGGGGGCTGGCAGGGGGGTGTTTGGCATGGGGACACCCTGGGCTGGGGGCTCATTGTGCTCAGAGCCTGGCCTCAAAGGCGAGACCCCCTCACTGACAGCATGTCCCCTCGGACCACATCTAGACAAGGAGAGCATCACCAGCGTCCTGGCCGACCTCCAGGGCCGGGTGTCCTCGCTGCAGGGCCTGACCAGTGACCTGCAGGGCGAGAATGGGAAGGTGAGCTGGCAGCAGTCCCTGGGGGGGCTGCGGGGATGCCAGGGGGGAGTTGGGCAGGGAGGAGGCAGCTGAAGGGCCCCTGGGCTGGGACAACAGAGGGGGCTGTGCCCTGACTCATCCACCACTGCCTTTCCCAGATCAGGCAGCTGGAAGATGCCGTCGGAAAGCTGGAGGTAGCTGGAGCCAACTGGAAAGGGGATGTCAGCGAGCAGATCACCCTGCAGCTGGGGTAAAAGGACGGGACAGGGTTTCCTACCCTGCAGGAGGAGCCCGGGGGGACAAGGGACACCCCCTGAGCGGCCCTGTGGAGGCTAAGCCTGCCTGTGCCCCTGTCTCACTGAGCAGGTCCACGCTGCAGGAGATGAGGGGTAAGCTGAAGGAGCTGGAAGAGCAGCAGGAGACGACCAAGGCCACGCTGGAGCGGTTGGTGGCCAAGACGGCTGACGAGCTGCAGGAGCAGGTGAGGTCCAGGGCCAGCGCTCCCACCGCCACAGCTCGGTGGGGTGGTCCTGGAGGGGTTTCCAGCCACATCCCCTGGCTGGCTGGGGCCATCGAGCCTCCACAGCACCCGGATTTGTTGACTGCATCCACCTCATCTCAGAGCCGACTCCTTCTCCCCTTCCTGCAGCTGGGCGAGCCGAGGGCGATGGTGGCGAGCACAGGGCAGGAGCAGGCAGAGGCGCAGGCAGCGTGCCCCACCTGCAGCGGGGACATCCGCAAGCAGGTGGGGCAGCTCCTGCAGCGCTACGAGAAGCTCCAGGAGGTGGTGGACAATTTCATGTCGCAGCAGGCAGTGGTCAAGGTGGTAAGGCGGCTGCCAGGGAGGAGCCAGGTAAGGAGATGCTGGCATGGGGGGCTTGGGAGGTTGCCAGCATCCCCCCAGCTGGTTGTGCTTCGCGGTAACGTGGAGGAGCCCCTCACCGCCTCCCAGGTTGGTTCGTACAAGCGAGCAGCACGGAAGGAATTTAAAGCCTTGATGCAAATGTCCTGTTGGCACTGAGAGCCCATGGCCACCGGGCAAGTAACCCGGGTCTGTCCCCACGGGGGCAGCCAGCCCCCCCTTGCACGGCACCACCTTGTCATCTTCCTCCCTGAAGCAGGACGAGGAGCTGCTGAAGCGCATCCAGGCCACCGTCACGCAGGTGCAAGGGGACTACGAGAAGCTCAACTCTGTCACCGGGAACCTCCTGAATGACCGTCACCAGAAGGAGAAAGATATCGAGGTAGGTGGCTGAAACCCCCTCGGGGTCAGAGCATCCTCCAGGCAGACCCCAGGCTGGGGACCACAAGGGATTTGTCTGCACCCCCCCAAACCTTGCAGCCCTGTGGAGGTTCAGTGTACCTTTCCTGGAGGTTTGGGTGAGGTGGGGGGAGCGGGGGTTGCTCAGCTGGCCAGGAGGCAGCTCCAACCCTGCCGCGGTGTCATGGGATGCTTTTCTGTGTTGGAAGGCTCTGTTCCGGTCCCTGGAGAGGCTGGAGAAGGAGAAGGCGAACAAGGAAGACCTGGTGCTGGGAGTTGATGTGGTATGGCCTTGGGGGGTCCTGGCACCACCCAAGGGGGTGCTGGGCAGGGTGACAAACACCCCTTGTGCCTTGGGGGCTCAGTGTCAGAACTGGCCTGGGGGAGGGAGGATTTCCAGACTGGCTGTGGCTCCTTCCCCAGGTGCCTCTGTCTTCCCCTGGGTCCCTTCAGCTGGTGTGACCAGCCCCACGGGGGTGATGGGGCGAGTGGGGCCACGTAGCCACTTCTCCCTGTCCTCCTGCCACGAGCTGGCCCTGCCCGTCATCCCTCCATCCTTTCCTCACTGCTCTCCTGCCTTTCCCCGCTGCTAGAAAGCAGACAAAACCGCCCTGGCCGGCAAAGTGAGTCGCACCCAGTTTGACGCGAGCATGGAGCGGCTGAATGAGAGGATGCAGGAGACGCTGAGCCGGGTGGCGGGGCAGGAGCAGGGCTGGCACCAGGTCCAGCGGCAGCTCAGTGAAGAGATGGACTCCAAGGTGAGGGGTGGCACGTCCCCGCTGCGCAAAACTGGCACCTTCGGGGCTTGGCAGCCTACGGCAGCATCCCTCTGAGGATCCCCCCTCCTGGCTTTTCATGGGGAACATGATGTCCCAGCCCGGGGCAGCTGGCTGAGGGTGTGTGTCTGTCCGTAGCTGGACCGCCTGGAGCTGGGGCCTTTCCGGCAGCAGCTGGAGGAGCACTGGAGGAGCATCCTGGAGCAGCTCAAGGAGAAGGAGCCGCTGACGGAGGCTGACGATGCAGCTGGGATGAAGAAGTGAGTGCGATGGGGGTGGCGATGGCTTCTCCTCCCACCGGTAGCAGGTTCCCCATGTTAAAGGAGGCACGAGGAGGGGGACCTGCAGGATGGAGCCCTCCCGAACCAAAACTGGGATGTGGGTGCAAAGGTTTTCTGGAGCAAGGGTGGGGAACGGCGACTCGTCCCCCTGGGCAGGGGTGTGACACGCGGCGCCGCAGAGCTGGGTTGTGACCTGCCCTCCTGGCGAGGGGCAGGGGGGTAATTAGCGCTGACGAAGTGATGAAACCGGTGTGAGGGCTGGTTGGGATGGCAGCTACGGGTGCCTGCGCCCTTCGCCTCCCATCCCTGCCTGCCCTGGGCAGCCACAGGCAGCTGCCAGGTTTCGGAGGTGCCCGCAGGGCCGAGGCGAGCGTGTCCCTGTCCTCGGGGCAGCTGTGACAAAACTCATCCTGAAAAATGTGGGAATCCTGCACCCCCCAGGCCCGGCGTTTGTACCCCAGCAAGAGCTACAGGAACAGCCCCGTTCTGTCCTTGCTGGTACCCCCAGTTCCCATGGGACTGGGGTGCTGTGTGTGCCTGTGGGCGTAGTTCCCATAATGGTGGTTTTTGGGTGCTCCCCTCAGTGGATTCTCCGGTGCCTAATACGAGGTGGAGCTTTTTCCCAAGCGGGAGCCCACAACCAACTGCTCTCCCCCATCGTAGCCCCTTGATTTTGTAGTCAGCCGGTGGGTTGTGACCTGGGTGGGGTGGGGTGGGGGGTAAGCCAGGCTCAAAAGCCTGCGGTTCCCCCCGCAAATACCATAACTCATTACAATGAAGTGCCCAGCACCTTGCTGCTGCCTGCCAGCTGCCTGCCTGTGTGCAGGCAGGGCTGTATCCCCTCCAGGAACTCACCCAGCCCTTTCCCCGCCCCCCCCACAGGCAGCTGCTGGCCCATTTTCACTGCCTGTCCTGCGACCGGCCCCTCAGCATGCTGGCGCCTGGCCCGTGAGTACCGTCCGGCACCGGTGCATCGGGGGGTGCGTGGGTGATTCGGAGGGGAGATGGGTGCTGGCAGTGCCCCGCTGTGCCTGGCACGGGGGTTAGGGTGTCTGCCTGGGGGGGTGCAGCCCTCCTGAGCCCCTCCCTGGGGGCAGTGGGATGCCAATGGGGTACAAGCCTGTGGGTTTTGGGGCACTGCCCCGAGCTGGGGTGGGTCGTGTGTCCCCTGTCACCCACCCACGGCTCCTGCCCTCCCCAGGCACATCGCGGCCATCCCGTACATGCCACCGCTCCCCCCCCACCTTGCCGGGCGCTCCCATACTGTCGTGGAGCTGGAGCAAACACGGCAGCACAGCCACAAGTAGGGGACACGGGGACCCGGCCCCTGGGGTGCAGGTTGGCCCTGCCCTGGAGAGGGAGAGCCCTTCCCAGGGTGGGGCTGAAGGGATGCAGGGGGGGCCTGGGCAGGGCAGGGGAGCAGAGATGTGCTGCAGAGGGGTCAGCTGTGCTTGTCCCCGGTCTGTGGCGTTTTACAGCCCTCCCTGCGCTGCCCTGTCTAGCCCAGGTCTGTGTCTCAGTGGTGCTGAAGCCACATGTGATGAGCTGTGTCTGGTCTCAGCCTGACCTCAGGCTTCACTGGGAGTCAGCTGCCTCCTGTGAAACAAGTCACCGAAATTAAACACTGCAGCTGGGACAGCCCAGCTCCTGCCTCCCGGTGTCCCTCGCGTAGGGTGCAGGGACCTGCCATGGCCATGACCAGCTCACCAGGGCCATGGGGAAAGAGCAGATCCAGCACAGCTGGACAGGCGTGGGTCTCCTTCAGCAGTCGGAGGGCACCCGGGAGGGACATACCCCAGCGGGGAGCACCCGCAGCCCCCTCCCTGGCATAGTAGGGTGAAGCACGGAGTGCCACGGTGCTGGGTGCTGAGCATCCCTGTGCTCCGTCCCACAGGGAGCGGGTGGGCGAGTGCAGGTACCCCCACGTGCCGCGGCAATGCGGGGGCCGGCACACCGTCACCCACCCGCTGCAGCGCTGCCCGCACCCCCAGCCCCACCCGCCCAGCACCCCGCGGCCGCTCCAGCCCCGCGCCCTGCTCCCCATCAAGGTAAGGATGACGAAGGTAGGGATACAGCGGGGGCAAGCGAGGCTGGGAGGGTGATGCTGAGCATCCAGGGTGGGGGTGGGGGGATCCGTGCCTCAGTTTCCCCAGGGGGAGCTGGGTGGGGGGGTTTGCCTGGGCATGCTGATTTGGGCCCCGTGTTTCAGCCAACCCCCTCTCTCCTTCCCAGCACGACGAGACGGAGCTGTCGGGCCAGGATGGCCACATCTACAGGGGCCGGCGGGTCAGGCAGCTGCCTGTGCTCGTGGGCAAGGAGGGTACGGCTGGGCCACGCTTGGGGAGGGGATGTGGCGGGGGTGAACTGGGCAGTGGAGTGGGCAGGGTGCCCGCGGGGTGCCAGGTTTTCCCCCTTTCCCCCCCGTGTGTTCTCCCTGGCTCCCCCCAGCCCAGCTCCCTCTGCTCCCTCCTGCCAGACTTCCCCAGGGCCAAGCCCAAGCTGTCCCCGAGGCAGTGGGATGCCAAGGACACCAGCCGCCTGCTCTCCCGGCCCCAGAGCACTGCGTCGTCGCTCAGCCAGCCAGGTACGGCCCTGCCAGGGCACCGGGGTGGGGGGAGAGGGCACCCTGCTGTGTCCTGGTGGGTGGGGGCAAGCAGGGTGGGATGGGGGTTTGGGGTGGAGTGGGGTGGAAGCAGGATGGAGGGGGAGGACGGGAAGATGGGGCAATCGATCCCCATGTTGGAGCCAGAGCAAGGTGGAGGGACGTGGCGGGGTGGTCCTGGCCACTGCGGGACAACAGCCTGTCTGCTTCAGGGTGGGGGCCAGGACCCCGTTGCTGGGTGTCTCTGGCCAGGCAGGTGCCCACGGGCGGTGCCTGCCCCAGGGGCTGCAGGGGGGCTAACCCCTGCCCCTCGCCCCCAGGCATCCCCACCTCGCCAGAGCACAGGCCAGCCTCCTCCCACGGCCGCCTCTCCCAGGCACGGGGGCTCCTCGTGCCCCTCCAGCCCTCGTGGGACGGATCCAGCACCCCGGAAGCCAGGCAGGACCGGGGGTCCCCGACCGAAGCCCCACCACCCCGGCCACCGAGCAGGCGAGGAAGCGTCTCTGGCCAGCAGCAATAAAGGGCGATGGGCAGCCAAGCACCTGTGTGGCCTGAGCGGGGTGGCCCTGGGCTGGGATCTTCCCATCATGCATAAGGAGGGGTCGCAGCATCCCTTGTCCTGCGGCCACGTGTGGCCAGAGGAGCTGAAACCAGCCCCTGTCCAACCCCCCTCCCAGGGTCTGTGCCGGCCCCGTGCTGCCACGCTCTCCCTGACACCCCCTGGCCTCCATGAACCCCTTTTTGGCCCCTGACAGGGAGCTTGTGGCCCCCAAAAGGGTCTGGGGGAGCCCACACTAAAGCAGGAGGATGATGACGCTCCGTTGCTGCTGAAGGTGGTGGGAGATGGGGACCGCGGTGGGAGATGGGGACCGCGGTGGGAAGGGTGGCAGCAGGACATGGCTTTAACGCCGAAAGGGAATCCCCCCCCCAAGCCCGCTGGTTGGCTATCGCTTATCCCGCGGGATGAGCATCACTGAGCAGGTTTCCTTATCTGCTCATGGATTGTCACCCCCTTGTCCCTCTTCCAACGCTGCCATTGATGGAAAGAGGAAGGCACAGACCTGCCATGGTGTGTGCTTGGGGGCTGCCCTGTGGAAAAACTGCTCCCCTGGTAGATCTTCTCCCCAGATTCGGGCGAGGGGGGGGAGCACCCAAACCTCCCCCCCACAATGGCAGACCCCAACCCTGCCCACCCCGCTGCAGTCTCCAGGCACCTTAGCCCCCAGGGAGCCCCCCCTGCCGGGGATGTTTCCCCTGGTGGGTTTGGTTTTTCAGGGGAAAAATAGGTGCTAAATACCCGCGTTGGGGGTGCCCAGGTGGATCCAGCAGGATCTGGGATTCCCTCAGTGCCACCTCCAGTGGGATAACTGGGAGCACTCAGAGCAAACTGGTCACCACTAGAATAGAGCCAGCAGAGGACCATCTTGTACCCCGGGAGGGGGGGTCAGGCATTGATGGGCTTAAAAACACCCCCCCACCCCCTGGGACTAATTGCATTTGCAGGATTTGGCCCACCTGGGGCTGAGCCCTTTGGTGCGTGTGCGTGTGTGTGTGTCCCCAGCTCACCCCCTCTCCCACCCACTGTCCCATTTGCTGCTGCTGGGACCCAGCTGCACCCTATAAACACCAACCCCCCCCCCCCCCCCCATGAGCACCCAGCCCCATGTCCCTTTTTGGGTGCTGCCTGTGCTGCTGGAGCAGGTGAGTAGCCCCAGCTGGGGCATTTTTTCCCTTTTTTTCCTTTTTCCTTCTGGGGGTCTCCCTGTTCCCTGGGGGATGATTTGCTGTTGTGCTTTGAGCCCCCCCAGCCCTTGCTGCCATCTCTGGAGCTGCTGCGTTCCCATTTTGGGCTTTTTTTTACCCCAGTTGCTTGGTGTGTGAGCAGTGTGGCAAGGGGGGAGCCGTGTTCTTCTTCAATTTTAATTGAGTTTGGATATTTAAGCACAAAGCCAGGGGCTGGTGCGTTGTTTGGAGTCGTTAGAAGGGGGGTGGCACAGCAAGTGGCTTGTGAGGTCAGGGCCTGGGGCTGAGCAGTGTCCTGGGCCTGGGGGGAAAGGAGTTGGTGGCCAGCGAGCCCCCACCCATGGCCCTCCTGCAGTGGGGGACACTGAAAAGGCATCACCCCCCCCCACCTCAGAGCAGGGTTTGCCTAAAAGCCTGGCAGCCCTGAGTATCGCAGGGCTGAGGCCTGGGGGGCTCATCACATGGGTGGGTGATGGCGCTGGGGAGGGGGACACAAGCTGCCGGGGGGTGGGTTGCAAACCGCAGTATTTTGTGAGGGTGCAGGATGGGGTTTGGGCTGCACCCCAGGACAATGGGGGTCCTCGCTGTGCTCACATGGCCCCCCCATGGCTCCGGGGTCTCCCCTTCCCTCTGCTCCCCCCTTCGGGGATGGCAGCGGCGGCTTCCGCAGGCAGAGCGCAGGCAGCACGTGGGACTCGGCGCAGCCTCCTGGGGGGGGCCTGTCCCCACTGGTAATGCTGCGGCTTGGGGGGGGGCTCACGCCCGTTCTCGGTGCCCTTGCAGGGATGTGCTCCCAGCAAAGAGAAAAGGCAGGGGCTGTGATCAGAGACATAGAGTATTTGTTGATCAGATAAAGGGTGAGGTGACAAGAGACATGTGGTATTTGTCAATCAGATAAAGGGTGGGAGCCTGGGTGTGGGCATGTCTGTCTGATGGGATTTACGACTGCGATCAGAGGCAAATGGCATTTGGTGGTCAGGTAGTTCACAAAGGGTGAAGGCCTGAGTGTGGGCACGTCTGTCTGATGGGATTTAAGCCAAGTCCGCAATTAGCGATATCCTGTGAAGTAGGCACAGAGATGAGCTATGCCATGTAAGGGCCAAACCGAGAGGGTCAGCAGAAGATAACGCAGAGGAAGACGACGACCCCCCTAGCAACAAAAGGCGCAGCCGCAGCTGAAACCGAAAAGGCCCCGTCAGCCCAGAACCTGAAGCTTCTAACAAGAGACTGCCAAAGAGGAGGGGCGCGCGCCGTTGGCGGAGCAGCGACTCCCCGGCCGCCCAGCGCTGCTTTACTTGCTCAAGCGCTTGCTGAATTAATAAACTTTATAAGTCACTTGATTTGGCTTCTGAAAGTGATTTTCCCCAATTTATAACAGCTTAATTAAAGCAGCAGGCTTCTGCACCTGGGAATGCTGTTTCTTCCTGCCAGTGATCATCTCGCCTTCACCATGTGGTACTCGCAGCGACGTAAAAGTGCAGGACAGACTGTTTGGCTGATGAACTTGCTTCCCCCCCACTCCTCGGTGTTCTTTGATAGTCTTGTTTTATAAAAATTGTGGTTGCTCTGTTTTTTTTTCTCTTTTTTCTTTATTCCCCCCCGCCCCCCCCCAAGCTGCAGATACTACAAGCAGCACTTTGATGGATCACTCGGGCTCGAAGATTTTTCCAGTGTTTGAATACTTCCTGGGGCTGTCTGGATGCCTGTGTTTAGCTGCGTTTCTTTTTCCCCCGCTCTCACGGCTCCTTTGCTTCGGTGCAAGGTGCGAGAAATCTGTGTGTTGATGCAGTCAGCAGCAGCCTTCCACCATTGCCACGTCTGAGGAGAGGGTAAAATCTGTCATGCTTTTGACACCTCAGCCAATAACTCAATGGAGGTGCTTCCTTGCCGGGACTGGGCTTGTCTGGGAGAGTTTCAGGGGGAGCAGGGTGCCGGACGGGCAGGATGGTCTCTGTGCACGGCGCAGCCACGGGCTGCAGGGAGCTGCGTCAAAATATTCGACGTCACCAGTTGTATTTTGTGTCGTCACAGTGGAAAAGGCAGCGGGGAGCCCGGGCCCTGCCCGCCGCCGGGGCCGCCGCGTCGCCTGGCAACGGGAGGCGCTGCGTTATCCCGCCTGTAAACACGGGCACGTGGGCAGCGGGCTCGGCCAATGGGCAGCGAGCAGCGGCGGGTGGTGGCCAATGAGGAAAGGGAAGGGGCGGGCTCAGGGCGAGGGGCGGGCCTAGGGGAGAGCAGAGCGGCGGCGGGGACGGACGAGTAAGGTTGGGGGTGCGGGCTCGGGAGAGGGGGACTGGGGGGACTGGGGGGACTGGGGGGACTGGGGGGCCCGGGGCGCCCGGGGGGCTGGTGAGAAAGTGAGGCGAGGGGCAAGGGCAGGGGCAGGCAGAGCTGGGTATGAGGCTGGGGGTGGCCGGGGAAGGAGACACCCCTCCCTCTCCCCCAGACAGCCCTGCCCTCGGGGGGTCACCGTGTCACCCGCCCCCCCGCCGCTTCGACCACTTTCTGTGGTGAGGAGGAGGAGGGCGGCTGCCCATCCCTCCCAGACGCCCAGGTCCCCTCCAGGCAAAAGGGGTGCTGTCGTGTCCCCCCCGCTCAGGCTCTGTGTTTTCGGGCAGGGCAGCAGCCATGGCCGCACTCAGCCTGTCCCAGCTGCTGGACGTCGCCATCGGGACGCCCCAGGTTGGGGCTGTCAACTTCCCGGCGCTGCACAGCCTGCTGCAGCCATGCTCAGGCACCTGGGCCTGCAGGACCTGCCTGCCCTGGGGCGAGGGCACAGCCCGACCCCCTCCTGGGGCGGGACCAGCCCCCCGAGGCACCCCCAGAGAAGAAGGGGGACAGGGCGGAGCCCAGGCACAGAGTCGCTCACCCTGCGAAGGACCCGCTGCAGGGGACCGTGAGCACTCCCCAGGACGCCTCCGTGGCTGCTGACGTGGAGCAGATGAAGATAAAGATTGAAGAGAATGAGAGCAGCATCTCCAAGGTAGAGGCTCTTCCCCGTTCCCTGGGTGCCCCCCCCGTGAGACACCCCCTCCTCTGGGTCTGCACCACCATTGTGGTGCCCTTAGGTCTGGTTTAAGCCTGAGCTCGAGGTGGTATGTGGGGCTTCACTGTGGAAAGGGATGGAGTTTTGGCGAGAAAGAGCTGGGGCTGAAATGCTGCTCCAGTTGCTCTGGGTTCTCCCCAAGTTGCCATCAGCAAGTCGTGGGTCCAGTACAGCACCCGGTGCCCTCGGCTCCAGCAGCCAGAGGCTCAGCACCTGTGGAGATCCAGCCCCACCACTCTCCATCCCTCCCTTCCCCACTCCTGAGCCACAGCCAGGTACGGCACCCGCTCCTCAGGCAGCTGAGAGGCTCCATCAGCACTCATGGGCCTCATCTCCCAGCCCAAATCCCTTGGCTTGCCCGAGGGCTAGACCCAGCACTGGTGCGGACCGGAGAGGGGCCTCATCCTGCACAACGCTGGGCCGTTTGGGGCTGCGAGCATCCCCAGTGGGAGGAAAAAAGCTCAGGTTCAAGGAAACGGTCACCTTGGGTGCTGCAGGGCCGGATCCTGCTGGGGCTGGGACATGTAGGGAGAAGGCAGCAGGGAGGGTTTCCCCGGGTGGCTGAGCTCACCCTCCTCGGGGCAGGCCCCTGCTTGATCGCTCCCCGCTTCGTTAGCCGCGGTTGCCGCTGCCCTCGCGGGCCAGGCTGTGGTTGAGAGGGTGGCAGCAGCTCTTTGCCCTCTGGATCGGCTTCAGTAGTCTTGCACAGAGCCCGGTGTGGGGGGGCAGGGCTGGATCTGTCCCCGCTTACTTGGGCTGTGCAGTGGGCCCCCCCCGGGGCAGGGTTGGGGGGAGTCTCTGGGGAGCTGCTGCCCCTTCTTGGCTGCTGAAGGTGTGATGAATGGTAAGTGCTGCCCGCAGTGCCCCCGGGACTCACCCCCGCCACTCCCCTCTCTCAGGCCGTGGCGCTCTCCAGGATCTCCTCGAGGAGATTGGCGGGATGAAGGCGGCGCAGTCCCGCATGGAGGAGGACATTCGGATGATCCGGGAGACGCTTGGCATGGTGAGCTGCTGCCGGTGTCCCAGGAGGCAGCTGGGCCCTCACCCCCCTCCCTGCCTCTGTGTCACCCTGCCACCCTGCCCCACGGCCCTGGGTGTCACCCGGCGTGAAGGTGCCAGGAGGGAAGAGCAGGAAGGTGTCCAAGGCTGAAGAGGTAACTGCATGCACCAACCAAGGTGACGCTAAGACATTTTTTAACTAAACAGCTGTAAAGAAAGAAACATGGGTGCTAAGAAGGAGAGGAGATAAAGATCTACCCGTGCAACACAGCCACAACCCTGCCTGGCATCCCTCTGTCCTGTGCCCAAGTTAATTTTCGGATGCTCCTTTTCAATCCTGCTCCTGTGTCTGGGCTGCCATCCCTCTCCTTGTCCCGCTCCAGGGAATCTCCAGGACGCTGCCGGCCAGCTGCCGGCCCTCCGTGACCAGACGGCGTCGGACAGTGACATGGTACGGCCGCGCGCACGCCCGGATCCTGCTCCGGGACGGAGGCGGCTGCGTGCCCGGGGCACCGGTGCACCCAGTCCCTCGGTGTCAGGGCACGGTCCCAGCAGGGCTGGGCAGCGATGCTGGAGGGGGTCAGTGCTCCTGTGGGTGCCATCTCACCCGGCTACGTGGCCAGGGTTGACCCCCTAATCCCTTTTCTCCCCAGAAAATCTGAAGGAAAGGCTGAGCCTCTACCCAGCCCCGGAGGAGGTGAGCAACATGGTGCGCTGGGAGGTGCTGGAGGATTGCCTGGTGGGCAGCAAAGCAGGAGGAGGAGAAGGAGGAGGAGTAGGAGGAGGAGAAAGCGAGGTCTGTCCGTGGTGAGTGCTGGGGCATCCCAGCTATGGGAGTGGGACTA